>NC_053024.1:222338811-222598671 GCF_003073215.2 Triticum urartu | reverse complement strand
TTCACCTACAACTAACAACGCTATAAGAGGGGGCTGAGCAAAGCGGTAACATAGCCAAACAATGGTTTGCTAGGACAAGGTGGGTTAGAGACTTGGTTCAACAATATAGGAGGCATGATAAGCAAGTGGTAGGTATCGCAGCATAGGCATAGCAAAAGAGCGAGCAACTAGCAAGCAAAGATAGAAGTGATTTCGAGGGTATGGTCATCTTGCCTGAGATCGCGCAAGGAAGAAGAACGAGTCCATGAAGAAGATAAATGGACGTAGTCGAATGAGTCCTCACAATCACAACGTTACTGGAACCAACCCGAAGAAGCAACACCGGAAAGAAGCACACAACATAGTAAACAACCAACACATGAACATGGTATGATATGCGGGATGCGGTATGCGATGCATATGCATGATTTGCAAAGGAATGATTGAACCTGGCCTCAACTTGGAAATCCAAGAGTGCCAATGGAAAGGTGAGGTGATTTCGGTTGAAATCGATATAAAGATCACCGGAATCGGATGCACGGTTTGGAAATGGCAAGCAAAACAAATATGGCACCGGTCTGCGATAAATAGCAAGTAGCCATCTAAATGCATCAAGATAATTATGCTACAGCACCTAAACATGGAAACAAGATACATGGAAGGGATCCACTCATGATGCTTGACAAAAGATGAACACTGAGCTACGGCTAAAACACTCATTAACAGGTTCAACCAAGCATGGAAAAAGTGCAAATGATAACAGGTTTCAGACTTAGTGAAATTAACACAAGTCTGGGATTTAACATCAGGAAGCACACTTTAGAGCATGGAAACTACATGCTACAGGAACTTAACATGGCAAATCAAGGCATGGAATGAAGCTACTCAAAGCACTTAACAAAAGTCCCTTAGTGACCTTGAGCCAAAAAGGATCAGAAAATACAATTGCAAGCATGTGAACATGGCAAAAACATAAACAGATCCCAGACTCAGAGAAAAACTGGAGCATGCAAATCAGTTAACGAGTAGGCATGTTTACGAGCTCGATGCACTCACTACAGAACATGGCATGACAAACTAAGCATACACCCATCAAGAAGACATGGCATAGGAGCTATACATGGCAAGAACAACAACATAGCATGCACGGATCAATAGCAACATCCTCGGCAAAATCGCTAACAAGTCAACAATCTGCCAGGATTCATGAAATAGCAAAAGTAGAGCTCGATTGACTCAAGCCAGGGTGCTCCATAAATGCCAACAAATACATGGATGGATAGAGCACCACAATGTTAAGAAATCATCCTTACTGATCATCCTCAAAAGAGGCACGGATCATTAGGAAACAACATGAACATATGGCATAACGACAAAATCAGGACAAGGACTTAGTGAAATTCTAAGTCCCTGAAATCAGCATTACCGATTACGCTACTTTGCAAGCTTGTGCTAGTCACCACACATATCACAAAAATACATGGAAAGCACCTCTGTAAAGATGGCATGGCATATAACAAAACGCATGTAGAGCTCGGGATCATATCGTGCAGACATTAATCATGGCAAATATGACAAATATCTATTTGATGAAACAGATCTGCCAAGTTTATCACATAGCCCTCTTCCAACAGCATTTCGGGCATCAAGATGAGCTCAAATGAAAATGATGCAATGAGAAGAAATGATGTACTCGTCGAGACGAACATTTTGATATGCTACACGCACGAATCGGAGCTACAGATGCAGAGTTATGATGCGATGAGAAACGCTAAAAACATAGCAAATCTGGGGACTTAGTGAAATTTGGACCTCTCCGGGAAAAGTCAAACCGGGACAAAGCGGTGCGGGACGGAGGGATCCGGGGACGCGAGACACCATTTGGTTGGAGGGATGGGTGGATCTGATCCAGCCTCTTTAGATCCGGTGACGGAGGGGATCTCCGGTGAGGGGCGGCTCCGGTCGCCGGAGCTTCTCCGGCGAGCTCGAGCGGGGCCAGGGCGGCGCAAGGTGGGGCCGGCGCGATCCGTGACGACGGGGCGGCACGGAACCGCGGAGAACGGCGGCGAAGTCCGGTGGCCGGGCAGCGGCGCCGGCGAATGCGAGGCGGCGGCGCGGAGCGGCTCCGGCGGAGCTCGCCGGCGTGGGGGCCGGTGAAGGCGGCAGCGGCGAGGCGCGCTGTAGGCGGCGGGGAAGGACAGGGCGCGGGGCGCTCGGGCCCGGGGCGGCTCGGGCGGGCCTAGCGTGGGCCACGGCGGGCCTTGGCTGCGCGCGGTGGAGAGAGAGGGAGGCGGCGAACGGGTGGCGATGCGGGAGTGGCTGAGGGCGGCGGCGGAGCTGAGGTGGCATGACGGGATTGGCCCGAGCGATGTGGAGGGCGGACATGTCTGGCACCGGAGGAAGAAACGTCCGACGGTGCGAGGAGGACGAAGGTTAGGGTTTCATCTGCGCGAGAATTTCGGAGGGAGACACATATTTATAGGTAGAGGGAGCTAGGAAGCTCCAAATGAGGTGCGGTTTTCAGCCATGCGATCGTGATCGATCGACCGAGATGATGGAGGAGGTTTAGGTGGGTTTTGGGCCACTTTGGAAGGGTGTTGGGCTGCAACACACACGAGGCCTCTTCGGTCCCTCGGTTAATCGTTGGAGTATCAAACGAAGTCCAAATGGCACAAAACTTGACAGGTGGTCTACCGGTGGTAAACCAAGGCCGCATGACAAATCTCGGTCCAATCCGAAAACGTTTAACACCTGCACACGAAAAGAGGTAGAAAGGGACACCGGGTCACATAGGAGCGCCGGATTGCAAAACGGACAACGGGGAAAATGCTCGGATGCATGAGACGAACATGTATGCAAATGAAATGCACATGATGACATGATATGCAATGCATGACACGCAAGCAATGACAAGGCAACAACAACGAATAACTGGAGGACACCTGGCACATTGGTCACGGGGCGTTACAGGCAGGTATCCTTGGGCCTCCATCCTTCATACAATGAAGTAACCGCGTCTATCTCCAGTTGATCCAGCTTGGCTTTCTCTCGGGCGGCAGCTCTTGCGTTATCCGTCTGCTTGAGAAGCAGCTCTTGAATATGAGGGTCCTGCACCCAGCCCATCGATGGTCCATCGTCTTCTGCTCCGCCAGCATCTTCATCTTCATGATCATGCCCTTCGTCTGCTCTGGCATCTTCCTCATCATCATGTCCGGCATCTTCTACATGATGACTATGTACAACATCACCGTCGTGATCATGTCCTGGAGATTCTTCGTCTTCTTGCCCGCCCGAGCCACGGTGGTTGTCTTGCTGCCCTTCCTCATTTCTTGCCCGGCCCCCATGGACGACTTCATAGTCATCTTCATCACCTTGCCACCGATAGCCATCCATGAAACCACGCAAGAGCAGGTGGTCCCGCACCTGCCCGGAATCCGGGTCCGCAATAAGGCTCTTCAGCTTGCATCTTCGACAAGGACATCTTATCTCCATCTCGTTCTTTTGAAGCATCTCGGCCTTCGCGGAGCTCAAAAACCTATTCATGATGCCTTCGGTCATCGTGCGGACCATGGTCGCCTGCGGGGTAGAGCAAAACGATATTTTAGAACCAAGAAAAAAATTTGGCATGACTTTCCCTAAAAATAGGACCAGAAAGAATGCATAGTGCCAAAGTTCTCGCCGAAACGGAAATGAATCAATATTCCGGCAAAATATTGGCAACTATCGCATTTCAAATACCGGTACCTGCAAACACAAACATATATGCAACACCACAAACATATGCAACACCACAAACATACACAGATCTAGCTAGGCCACAAAAAGTGCATGTGCACGTTGTTGGAGCGAGCTAGGGAGAAAAAAAGTAGATCTACAACATGAAGATAGCTTTCCCCTTACTTACCTATCAAAAAAAGGTAATTTCACCACTTAATTTTGATGAATCTATGGTGCAAATGAGGTGAGGAGGAGGAGGCAGCCGATAAGCTTGGAGAAGGAGGTGGAGGGAATGAAGTGGGGAAAGTGAGTGTGTAGGTGTGGCTGTCCAAAATATCTAGCTGGTCCCAGGTTACTAATGGCGCACCACCCAGCCATGCGCCATTAGTAACCCAACATACTAATGGTGCACCTGCTGGCCATGCGCCATTAATAGTTTTGCAAAAAAATAATATATATATATATATATATATATATACTAATGGCGCACCGTGGCATAGTGCGCCATTACTAGTTTAAACTAGTAATGGCGCACTGTGCCATGGTGCGCCATTAGTAGTTTTGCAAAAAAAAGAATAAAAAATACAGAAGTGGCGCACTCTATGGCTGGTGCGCCATTACTAGTTAGAACTAGTAATGGTGCACTTTGCCTGGATGCGCCATTAGTATGTTTGGAAAAATGAAAAAAAAAATTGTTACTAGTGGCGCACCTTGTGTCTGGTGCGCCATTAGTGTCTTCCACACTAATGGCGCATCGGCACATGGTGTGCCGTTAGTATATAGTAGTGGCGCACCACTTCTCTGGTGCGCCATTAGTGTCATTTTCATCTATAGCCCTTTTCCTAGTAGTGAACTGACACCTAAATAAAGTGATTTGAGATGAGGGTGCGACCTATCTGGCGGCATGGTGAAGTAGGCAGGTCCAGCTGCCGAGTCGGTGAGGCCGGCGCGGTTGCGGTGGCGACTGGCGGCAGGGAAAGAGCGATGTCGCGGCGGTCGACGGCTACGCCCAAGGAGCGCCAGGACTCTGGATGGATCCGAAGTTGGAGCCGCTCCGGCACTATGAACAAGGGCGGGGGTGAATCGGCTCCGGTACGGTTCACGCGGCCGTCGTCGAGGCAGCACCAGCAGCACGGAGTAAGAGGCACACGGCCCAGTGCATGATGGCAAATGGACAGCGTCTCCGGCATTAGGGAGGAGGGCGGCTGTGAAATTGGTGCGGTGGGGGCGCCATGGAGGTGGGGCTGAGGTTTCGCGGCTCGGGAGAAGGGAGCTTCCCGGGGAGAAGGTGATTTGGCGCCCACGAGGTATGAATGGGGGCGGGCGGGGGAAATTGGGAGGGGAGTGGAACCATGTCTTACGGACACATTTGTCTGAAATGTGAGGGGGAGTTACAGTTCTACACTTGCCTATAGGCTTCTCGGCTTGGGTCTGTGTACTGAGGGTCGGGGATAGTAGAGTAACTTTGCTTCTCTGGGCGGGAGCGATTTCGGGCGAGGAGGGCGTGTTTTGAACTAGTGGGCGCGAGCGATTTCGGGCGAGGAGAGCGTGTTTTGAAATAGTGGGTGCGAGCTATTTCGGACGAGGAGAGCGTGTTTTGCCGACCATGGTTTATGAATTATTCAGCACATGTCATTTCGGCCGAGGAAGGCGCGCTTGGATGAAGTTACGAACCTACCCTCGATGTACAACGGGCCAATTGATGTGTGTCCCACATAGGACAGTAATTTCGCGTCTCCCATTTATTTGCTCGGGCGAATTCCACCGAGCAGAGAGGATGTTTAACGGTTCGTTCAAATTTTGGGAGAACGAGCATCCATGTCTACCTTACCAAGTCGATTCGGATCAAATTTTGAAATATTAGCTTGCCACTTCTTTTTTAGATGGAGAGATGATGCTCGGGAGTAATGTGTTTTTACATGCTCGTTGCTAGCGATTTACTATATGACAAATGGTTTACCCACTCAAAAACGTGAATCAAACCCAAAATGAAATATCTCGATTCAATGAAATAGCTCGTTCAGTAGGTCAAAATAGTGAACTAAATCCAAAATTGAACACCTCAATCGAGTAGCATGTTGTACAGTATTATAGTACTCCATGAACATGTTGAAAGTCAAATTAATGAACTTGTTTGATATACGCATATATCCGTTCATGTGTGGATTGCAGACAACATGTTCTCCAATTTAAATATTTGAATGCAAGTTTATATCGAAACATGGTTTATATCAGTCTTTGATGCATAAAACGCGACCTCCCTCTCTCTCTCTCTCTCGCCGATAATCTTCAATTCTGTCGCACGCGTCCGACACAAAAACCTTGTTTGTCCCTCTCCCTTTCTCTCCATCTCTCTCTCTCTCTCTATCTCTCTCTCTCTTTGTGTGTAGGGGGGTCTTTCTAGTTCGCATGCATATATACACCATCTATGGGTCTCTCTCGCACACTATGTATGATACTCTAGCTAGTCCAAACTAGATATCTTGGGTGCACCCATCGTACGCACACAGATTCCTTGGCTCTTTGCCTATAACTCTCTCACGCACCACTATGTCGTCTCGAAGCTCTTCCCCCCTCTCTCAAACTCTCCATCCACCTGGGTCACACATACACATGCATATCTCACTCGCACTCAATAGGCCCATCTAAAACTCTATCTCTCCCCCTCGTTCTCTCTCCATCTCACATGTGCACACACACAATCTCATGCCCAGCTAGCCAAGTATGAGGGTCTCTCACTCAATTGTAGGCACACGCAGTCCCCCCTATATGTATATGACTAGCTAATCTTAGTCTCCATCACAAACATGTGCATGGTCTATCTCGATTTCTCTCGGGGCATCTTTCTATCGCGCACGCACTCCCTCGATCTCCCACCCATATAGTCCCCTCACGATCTCGACGGGATCTCTCTATCACAAACACACCCTCTCTCCCTCCCCATGCGTCCATGCCATCCATGTGTCCCTCTCGACCTTTGTTCCTTGTTGGCCACACCTCTATTGGACATGTGCTACAGGGGTGTCTCTCTCCGTTGCAAACAATCACACACTAGCTATCTTTGTGTATCTCCTCGCCTCGCTTTTCCATCTCGGAGATGCATGCGTGATATGTTCGCATAAGAAACGAAAAAACACACTCTCTCTCTAATTTATCATTTGTTGTCACTTTCTCTTTCACACACATACTCTTTTTGCACACTTACTCATTCTCCTTCACACGCACTTGATCTGTCTCGACTAAGGCACTCTCCTCGGTCCATAGCATATAGATTTATTAAAAAGTCAAACATCACAAAGTTTGACCATGTACGTGGAGAAAAAGAATTACATCTAGTACGGCAAACATATACCATTAGATTCACCATGAGATGTAGTTTTGTATGATGTATCTTTGGTATTTTAGATATAAATAACATTTGCGTAAACCTGATCAAAGTTTCCAAAGTTTGACTTCTAAAAAATTTACATGCACTGCATTATCGAGCGGATGGAATATCTCTTTCCCCCTCTCGGCTATCTGACGCACCACTCAGCCTTATCGGGGCTCCTCAATCTCTCTCAAACTTTATTGGTCAGTTTGGTTCGTGACCTGACCCTCATGCCTTGATGGCCGGTACTGCCTGGTGTGGACGTGAGATGTAAAATATGTCTGCCTGGCCAGGCTTGTGTGGTGCTGAAGCGTTTGGTTCATGCCTGGGCCAGGCAAAGCATCAACGTCCCATCAATCAATCCGTGAATCAATTATTTAATGCTAATATCCATCCATGTTGCTGTTAGCCTCGTGGCCACACGACCAGGCACGACCAGGCGTTCGAAATCGGTCGCCTGGGCCAGGCTACTTGCAGTGTCTGGAGTTCAGCCAGGCTAAATAAAGTGCAAGGGAACCCAGGCCAGGCGGGCTTTCTTTTTCACAGGGTAGCAACCAAACAAGCGTGCATGAAATCCAGCCACAACCCCAGGCCAGACAAAAGATGCTCAGGACACAAGCCAAACTGGCCTTATATCTCCCTGGTTCACACATACACATGTCTCCCTCGCGCTATACATATAGACCCATCCAACACTCTCCGCCCTTGTTCTCTCTCCATGTGACACGCACCCCCCTAAGTACCATAATCCCTTAATCCATCATAGGCACAAGCACTCCCCCCTCCTAAGTATGATTATCTCTTACTAGCCAACAGGAACACACGTATTGTCTCCTTCCATCCATACGTCTATCTCGATATCTCTCGGGGCATCTTCTATCGCGCACACACCTTGTCACTCGATCTCCCACCCATGTAGTCCCATCACGATCTCCAGGGGATCTCTCTATGACAAACATACACTCTCTCCTCCCCATGTCTGCATTTTCTCCGTACGTCTCTCTCGACCTCTCTCCCTTGTTTGTCAGACCCCTCTTGGCCACGTGCTAGAGGGTCTTGCTCTCTCGGTTCCAAACAACCACACACTATCTCCTCACCTTGCCTCCGTTGTCGAAGATGCATGTGTGATATGTTTGCATAAGACACGCACACTTTTTCTCTACTTTTATCGTGTGTTGTCCATGTCTCTTTCACACACGCACACACACTTTTTTCACTCACTCTCTCTTTCTTTCTCTCTCTCTTTCTCTCTCTCTCTCTCTCTCTCTCTCTCTCTTGTTAGGGACTCTGTCACGTCCATAAGCATATGGATGTTTTAAAAAGTCAAACCTCAGAAACGTTTGACCAGGTATATGTGGAGAAAAACATTTACATCTGGAACGATCATTAGATTCATCACAACATGTACTTACTTCATACTATCATTTATCTTTGGTATTGTAGATATAAGTAATTTCTTTATAAACTTGGTCAAAGTTTCAAAAGTTTGACTTAAAAAAATGTTGGAACTACATTATCGAACGAAGGGAGTAGCTCTTTCTCTCTCTCTCTCTCTCTGCTATCTCTCACGGGCCTCCCCTCTCACTCGAACTCTCTATACCGATGGATTATATGCTCACCGTGTTAGCGTATAGCTCCGTATATTGTTTAGTTGACCAGTCAACCAATCCACATGCTGCCTTGTCAGCTCGTGTTCTGTATCTTCGTGTGCTGGCCCATGTGGCAGTGGGTGAAAATAAGTAAACTAGAGGCCCATCTGACACGCGGTGAAGTAAACAAAGTTGAAACCACTCGGGGTAGCACCCCGCACGCTAGTAAATTGAGGGCGCATTGAGGACAAACTTCTTGCGCACGAAGGACGCACTCACGCACAATTCACCACTGCGCGGCGGCATGCACAGAAGGACGCACTCGCGCACACCCAGCACACAACACACATCAGCACACGTGTAGACCGGCGTCGCCACCGGTTGAGATGGACGGCGAGGCAGCCAACAAGCGGAGGCGGCTCGAGCCAAAACCGCATCTGACGAGCCTGGACTTCATCAGCAGCCTCCCCGATGACACGCTGCTCTTCATCATCGGCCTCCTCCCCGCCAAATCTGCCATGCGGACCACCCTGCTCTCCCGGCGGTGGCGCCCCCTCTAGCGCTGCGTCCCCTCAACCTCACCGTCGATAGCTGCCTCTCCGACGGGGATTGCAAACGCATGGCCGCAGTCTCCAAGATCCTTTCATCGCACCCTGGGCCAGCCAAACGCCTTGACATCCGCATGTTCAGTACCAACTGCAAGGTCCAACCCAAGTTCGACGAGTGGTTCTTATCCCCCGCCCTAGAGCAGCTCGAGGAGCTCAGCTTTGAAGCTGGACGATGTCGCTCTCTGCCGCCATCCGCGCTCCGCCTCACGCCAACGCTGCGCCGCGCCAGCTTCAGCTCCTGCTATCTTCCCCAGATTAATGTCGCACCCGCTCTTCTTCTCCCTCAACTCAAGCAGCTCGACCTCTTCGACGTTTTCATCTCGAAGAAGGCTATGGAGCACCTGGTCCACAGCTGTACTGCGCTCGAGTACCTTCGTCTTGAGCAGATCCACCGGTTCATTAGCCTCCACATCGCCTCGGCGAATCTCCGATGGATTTATGTGTCTTGCTGGCCCCGCAACAAGACATCAATTGGGAAGATATCACTCCAGCGGTTCCATGTTATGGTCATTAAGAATGCGCCTTTCCTTGAGAGATTGCTTGTATCGGATCTAGAGGGTCCAACAAAAATCAGGGTCATTGACGCGCCGAAATTGACAACGTTGGTGTACTTGTCTGCCAAATTCTCCTGGTTTACTCTTCCAATTTTGTAGTATCAAAATTTGACCATAGATTTAACTGACAAAATGTTAATGCATGTCACTAAGAACTATATCGTTGGATTCGTATTTGAACATAATTTCAAATGGTGTAATTTTTAGTGACATGCATTGGCATTTTCTTAGGTAAATCTATGGTCAAATTTTATACTAAATACGAGGTAGTATTACAAAAGTGGGCTATGTACGCCAAAACATGTGCCAAATTCACTTGTGATGCATTTGGCATCGATGCCCCTCCATTGCTCACCTGGTGTCCCAATCTGGATCACCTACTTTGCTCCGGTGCCAAATTAACTCACGCAATGAAAAAACACTGCGTGGGAGAGAGAGAGAGGACTGAGGCAATAAAAAACACTTGTTTGGGAGAGTGAGAGGCTGGTGTAGTTGGTTTGATTGATTTGTTTATACATGTGGGTCTGTGTGCACAGCGGTGCCAACTCTCTCACATCGCGAGAGCGGTGCCAAAATCTTTTGATTTGACATCGATGCGTGTTATGTGGCATACTTTTGCGAAATATGGCATCGGCCACATAGTGGAAGGCAACAAATGCCCAAGCTCTTCACGTGCTCCTAGTTAAATGAGAGGAAACAGAAAGAGAGAGAGAGAGAGAGAGAGAGAGAGAGTGAAAAAATATCACTAGCCAACCAACCCTATCGTATGAGCGAATGATATTGGTACCTCTTGATGACACGGCAATCTTATGCAGCCAGCTTCTCTAATATGTTCTCTTCTTTTGCAGATAAAAAAAGACCCGAAAGTGAAAAATGTGCTGCACTATAACAATCTCATCGAATGCCTTGATCTCCATCTTACAGAAATTGATTTGATCGACTACCGAGGCAGCACATCTGAGATTAAATTGGCCAGGTTCTTTGTTCTGGAGGCAAGTGTGCTCAAGGTAATGAGGTTTGGCGTTCTCTGGAGCAACAATGAATGGCGTGCTGATCACCGCAAGCGTCTAAGCCTAAATGACAAAGTCTCCGCAGAAGCTGAATTTGTTTTTGAAACATCAAGTGGCCAGAGACTCGAAAACTTATTTGCCCATTAGTGACTTGTCAGGGCGGTGGATTTTAGTTTGTATGATAATGTTGCATTCACCTAAAGTAACGAAAGTTCTTACGTAAACTTCCTAGTAATTCCCTCTTCATAGGTGTAGCATTACTCCTAACATTTGTAATATCAGTTTGAAACTTGTAATATTGCCGTTTCCTATTCTGCGTTTTCAAAATCCTGCGAATCAAACAGGTCCTGAGTTGGTGATGATGTTGTGCCTCCCATGTTTCACCAATAGCCGTCGGATCTAGATCTGACGCATACAAACCAAGCTTCTCCATTTTTTCAAAAAGATGACCGCACTTGTTCCCTATTTACAAACAACTGCTTGTCTCTCACAATCAGCCTCATCTCCTCCCCACCACATCTAGGAGTAGAAGGCCGTGGAAAAATTTGGTGCGATGGCCGCTGCCGGAGCCGTCCACCCCCAATCTTGGTGTTCCGTGCAATGCACGGGCATCTACGCACGGGAAATTATGTCGAACAGGGCTAGTTGTAAGTAGGCTAGCTCTACAGCCATGATGATAGTGACTGCAGACGGTGAGGCTGACTATGGTATGCCAAACATGGCGCCTATACTCAGGTGTCATCTCCGGCGCAGGGTCTTGTCACTTCACTGTGAGGAGCAGCACGTAATAATTTGACCAACGGATATTCACTATGAGGAACTGCCTTTGGGTGAATGACACGTGGCCCCAGGGGGTGGCTGGCCTACCTATCATACAGCCAAAGGCAGGTGCAGTAGAGGGCCGAGGAGTAGTACAAAATCCTACGCACCTACGCACGCTAACCTAGGGCTGAGTGATCACTCGAATCGCAAGATCAGTTGACTAGAAGCTACGCTAGACCCATGGAGGCGATGAGCGCGAGCATCTGCCGGCTGTGCCAGATGGTCCACGATGCCGGCCTGCGGCCCGACACTGAGGAACGTCTCCAGGTAGTATTGCTTGAGGCCGCCAGGGTGAGGGGCCGCTTGGACGACAGCTTCATCTCCTTGTTCAACGAGGTCCTCGTCGGTTTCCTTGACAAGTTCACCGTCGTCAAGAAGCTTGCGGACGACTTTGACGTAAGCCTCCAGCCGACGCGCCCAGGCTCTGCGATGCCCGCCACCCTCAACGGCCACTATGGTAACAACCTCTTCGACACACTGGTGGCCCTGCGACTGCCCGCCGTCGCGCCGGAGAATGTCCACCTTGAGGTCGCGCTCGTCGCGCAGCGCCTGGCGCAGCAAGACACCATCGACATAATCACCCACATCTACGCGCAAATCGTCCACAAGGACTACTACATGCAAGAGGAGGACGATAGGACGCTGGCCTTCTTGGAGCGCAGGGCAACCTTGGACGGCACTGTTCAGAAGCACGTTGAGCTCGCCGCCAACGCCGCTGCTCCTCACACGTCGGTTGGTGACCCGGTGCACTAGGGCGCGAGGATGTCGTTGAATGTTGATGGATCCGTATGTATTTTTATCTTTCCGTCAAATCCATGTAGTAGTATATGATACTACAGTAATTATCTTACCTTTCGCATCAACTTCATAATTTTCGTACGTACTCCATGCATGAACGGCGCCAGAACCAAACTTCTCATTACTCTAGGCAAAATCGTTATTTTCTATCTATCGGTCGCGCCATGGAGCAGAACCAAATTTTACAAGTTATGAGTTCAAAAGTAAAAGCCTGCCGTGTTCGCGTCGCACCCCCACACGGTTGGTCCGGCACGCCTGAAAGGGCGTTATATCGACTAGAGGGGGGGTGAATAGGCGATTTTTATGAAAGTCTTCAAAACGTGGGAGTTATGAAGACAAACAGTGAAGATTATGCCTATCACTATGCAGCGGAAGTTAGATTACACTAGGCCAGCCATGGTCAAGTATTCAATAGAGTGAAAGCACAATGACAAACAGCTGCAGTGTAATAAGGATCATGTAGGAAGAAGTTATGAAGCCAAACAGATCATACATTCACGTTGTGAAGACAAAAGATAGAGCAGGCATGCAATGGCTTCGCAATGAGTAACAGTAAGAAAAAGGAAGTGAAGATGAAACCAGTGACTCGTTGAAGACAATGATGTGTTGGACCAGTTCCAGTTGCTGTGACAACTGTACGTCTGGTTGGAGCGGCTAGGTATTTAAACCTTAGGACACACAGTCCCGGACACCCAGTCCTGAACACGCAGCTCAGGACACCAAGTCCTCACCGTATTCTCCTTGAGCTAAGGTCACAAAGTCCTCACCCAATCACTCTGGTAAGTCTTCAAGGTAGACTCCCAAACCTTCACAGACTTCGTTCACTGGCAATCCACAATGTCTCTTGGATGCTCTGAACGCGACGCCTAACCGTCTGGAGGATTCACAGTCCTCAAGTGTAATAAGTCTTCAGATCACACAGACAAGAAGACTTAAGTGATGCCCAATTTACTCTGGCTCTGGGTGGTTAGGGCTTTTCTCCTCGCTGGGAATTTTCTCTCAAAGGCTTCGAGGTGGGTTGCTCTCAAACGACAAAAGCCGTGCACTGAATTCTGAGCAGCCAACAATTTATGGTTGTAGGGGGTGGGCTATTTATAGCCACTTGGCAACCCGACCTAATTTGTCCGAAATGACCCTGGGTCACTAAAGAACTGACACGTGTCTCAACGGTCAGATTTCAGACTCTCATGGCAACTTTACTTGGGCTACAAGCAAAGCTGACTTGTCCGGCTCTGGACAAGATTCGCTCTCATTGTCTTCACTCGAAGACATAGGTTTTTGGTTTAGGCATCACTTCAGTCATTCTGACTGGTTCTCTTGGACCCCACTTAACAGTACGGTGGTTCCTATGACTCAACACAAAAAGAAAAGGAACTACGAAAGATCTAAGTCTTCGAGCTCCATAGGCTTCATAACGTGTCTTCTTTTGTCATAGTCTTCAATGTGAATATCTTCATATACCACCTTTGGCTTCAATGTCTTCATACATTTTTAGGGGTCATCTCTGGTAGTGAAACCGAATCAATGAGGGACTTCTACTTCTACCTGTGTTATCCTGCAATTCTCACAAACACATTAGTCCCTCAACTAGGTTTGTCGTCAATACTCCAAAACCAACTAGGGGTGGCACTAGATGCACTTACAACGCCCCTTAAGCGGGAATGCATGCGGTGTTGCATTTTCACTTACAAGTGGGACCGCAGTTGAGCAAACCGACTATCAGCAAACCCCCACCCCACCCACCGCGCGATGGCTGAGAAAATAGGAGGGAGAAGAGATGGGTGTAGCACAGACTCCAATAAAATTGGTGTCGGATGGGACTCGTGTGGGTGGCGTGTGCCGTACTGCTAGATGTGAATGCTAGTTATGGCCCATGCCACCCCACTATATCGAGCCTATATCGAGGTATGCAGAACAAATTTCCTGCAGTCCGTGCTCAGCCCTACTCTATCTCTTCTCAGCCAGCCAGCTGGAGCGCGGAGCCCATCGTCTGTTTGCTCACATGCGGCCCCACATGTTAGTGAAAACGCAACAGGACCCACTGAACCTGCACATCTTTCACCTCTACGTGCTGGTGATGAAAAACAAATCCAATAAAGATCTTTGGTGGCCGCTTTTGGAGTTACTCAAGAGTAGTAAGATTCTATTTACAGTTTAACCCAAGATGCACATCTCGTGGCTTCAACTACCACTCTATTTTCTTTCATGACATGACCTGGATGTTGGATGTCCCACATGTCGGCAAAAGGAGGAAGAACCCGGCCAAATCTTCGGTTCTGCACTCGGATGAGATTAGTGCACTTGTTGATACTCCTACTAGAATAGAGGCTATACATGAGACTAGATGCGAGGAAGCAACGTCTACTTCTTTACACTCAAAGAAGAAAGAAGCACGCAAGATCGAGCCTCCGTAGATCAACAATGAATGCATCGAGAAGGCATTAATCCAACTTACAGGAGTAGTAAAATGTATTCTTGTGGTTCTTGTTTTCTTTGGTCTTGCTTTTCTAGTCAAAATTATCGTTGGAGTTCGTGCAAAACGGAGGTGCGTTTGGGGTCGTGCGTTGGAGTTGGCCTTACAAGTGGGACTGCAGTTAAGGAAACCGACTATCAGCAAACCCCCACCTCGCCCGCCGCGCGATGGCTGAAGTTAGAGAAACAACGAGGTTGAAGAGATTGCTCTAGCACGGACTCCAAGAAATAATATGGTGTCAGATGGATGTCGTGGTGGTGGCGTGTGCCGTACTCCTGGACGTGAATGCTTGTTCTGGCCCATGCCACCCTACTACTCCTACTACTTACTCCTACTAGTATATAGTATACTAGTATCAAGGATTCGAGCTACTAGTTACGTACAACAAACACATTAACATATGCCTACAGTAAAAACACCCGCCCGACGCGCGAAGCATGTGAAGCTAGTACAAATTTAGAGAGGCGACTCGAAAGCCATTCATAAATTTAGTAACTTTATCACAGGCATATCATTTTATTACATACAACAGGTCATCAACCCACATCGACAATGAGGATACATTATAAATACTAAAGTTTTCACCACACAACAAATAACAAGCAATGAAATGAACTTCAACTCAACTATTCCTCGGCGTTGGAAATGCTTGCTTTGAACCACAAGTGATTCTCTGGGACGGGCCATCGATTGTCGATCTGGAAACCAACGCAGGACTGATCATCCAGGCTGAAGCGGCCTACTATATCCCTACCAGGGTAGGGAACCACACAAATGTCCGAGGTATAGACACAGTTGCTTCTCATAAATGTGTCAACAGTAGTTGGATCTCCTTTCACCATCATCGGATAGTTTTGTCCAAGGAAGAGCGAGTTTTCTCCAAGACTATCAATTCTGTACCAGGGAGAAGGAGTTGGCGCTAGCACACTAGTATCCATCCCGAATACCATGCAACGGGTGTTGGAATAGGTCCGGAGAGTGCGACCATGGGAGACACCTGCTTCCTTAGCAATAACATCATCAATGGGCTGTATACACACAAGAAGAGGTGATCCATCAGAATTAGTTGCCAGGCGCCACAGAGTATATGGGCGCTGCTCGTCATCATGCTCGTGATCATCACCATCGTCATCTCCCCCTTGGTTATAAAAATTTTCAAGTATAGGTGGTGGGATGTTCACAGGACCTTGGAAACACAAGAAGAAGGTTAATTAGTAAAGGAAAACTTGCTAACCCGCATGCATGTGGATGAAACAGTTATAATTACGGTGGAAGACAAACGTACCGAAACTATGAGGATGCCATGCAAAATAGTGCCACGAGTGGTGGCAGCAAACACAAGGCCCTCGTATTGAATTGCATCACAGTACTCATCCGTGTACAGAAACGGATTTTTGAGCAATATCCATTGAGTGAAACCATCAAGGACGGCAACAAGCTTGTCGAAGATAGCAACATCATAGTTGCTGTAATTCCAAGAGCGGTTGGGAACTTGACAAATTGCTATCTTCCGTAGAATACAGTCACCATGATCGTATTTGAACGTGCGTACATTACCAGTGTGCCCAACCTCTGGGCAGTGTGCTGAGATTTTTGGAAGTGGAACCCGGTGACAAGTGTACACATTCACAAGTTCCCACTTGCAGTTGGACCCAATGTAAACAACCCAATCTCCATTTGCGCCCGCCCAAGCCTTGCCCTCAAGCGATGGCATCTTAACATCATACATATCATTATCAAGCGGCATCAACTTGCACAGGGCGAGGCCTCCATCGTGCCGGCGCCAGTCATCATCAGGGTCACAGCGAAGAAGATAGGGGAGATCAAACCGCTCCTTAACTCTTGGGTTCTTTGTAATGATGTTATTAGTTGAGTCGAGAATGGGCTTGAACGAACCTGCCATGCTAGTCGAGGTGATGACGTCGCACCGATCAATGAGTTCCTCCACCACGTCATATTTCAGATCGGGGCAAGAATAACGGGGTCGTTTCCGACCTGTTCCCTCCATGGAGAAGACGATCGAACAATGGCAGAAGAAAGGGTGAAGGGCTGAAGGAAAATGGAGGAGGGAGAGGAAGAGTGTGCGACAGCAGTTCCAAATCGAGAGGGAAAGGCGAAGAGTCGGTGAACGGTTGCGAGTTTGCCACGGTTCATGAAGAGGCGCCCCGGCCTACACGTCCGTTCGAAAATACTCCTACTACTCGTTGTCGTCTCACTGATATGTTGGAACGGGACCACATGTAAACGAAACATGGTGTGTAATTTCTCATGCAAAATGCGATCTGGCCGCGTTGGCCCGAGGTGCCACATTAGTTATTGACCTTTATTTTTTTAATGGCGTGCCGATCAGTTTTGAAGCACGACTAACTGGTACTGTACATAGAGAAAATATAAACTACTCTACCACTACTCCACCTCCAGTACTAGTAGTATAAAAAAGATATATGGGCTGGAGCTTGAGCGCTTTCTTGCTAAGGACTGCCCACTTGCTTCTCACACTACCACCCTCTCTCCAGATCTAAAAAAGACGGCCACTCTCTCCCTCCTCACTGGTGGTCACAGATCCGCCGGGGAAGAAAAGGACGTGCAGCATTGACGCACTCGTTGTCAGCGAGCGAGGTCACACACTGACGACAAGGCCGTCCTCTCAGACATAGCGCCCGCGTGGGATGGCCTCCGTCCCCAAGCTCACTGCCATAGTGTGTGCGGAGGATGATGACCATGAGCGAAGCCACTTCCCGTCGACCCTCAGGTATGCTACCTCTTTTCGAACCATAACCTTGTTCTATTGCCCCCTCTGCCACGTCGTTGCATGTGGATCTTTTTCCACTCCACCATCTTCCCAATTTGCTATCCTCTACTCTGCTGGCCATGCAGACGAAAACCATAATTTTCACTATTAAAGGAAACCCTACTTCATGCAGACTAATCCATGTCTGGGTTGAATAAGGAAAGGAAGGGAGACTGTACTGTCCAAGAGAGTAGGCATCGAACCCGCATCTAGGTTGAAAAGGGGAAAATCAGTAGCTAAGGAACGAGTCTCATGTCTCTTGGTTGAAGAAGGGTGGAAAGGCATGACAACGCAATAGAGAATGACCAGGTCAATCGGTTTGTTGTCCTCGCATAGGAAAAAGGTGGCTAAAGAGAGCAAAAATAGGACGTGATCCACATATGTTGCCTGGATATTTGTTGCTCTGGGCAAGCATACCTCCCTCACCACTCTGCGTCCGTGGAGGTACATCGTACTGGTGCGCCCACTGTCCGAATGGGCCTCCCATGCTCTTATTGCCACTTTTTTTGCTGTTAGTATAACGCCAGCAGTCAAGTCAAGCAATGCTACTGCTAAAGTGATGCCACATTTAACTAATGCCGCTCTCAGTCTAATGCCACCGATAAATTTAAGCAATGCTATTTAATGTCACTGGATTATTTCAGGGTTAGCTTTTGATTGTGGATGTATTAAATATTTTTCAGCTAAGGCATTCTAATGATGTTACACAGCCAGTATACCAACGATGAAACTTGTTACTACCTTCAGATTTTTGCACTGTTAATGCTTATAGATTACATACCTCACTTTCATGAGATAAGTTAATTTTTTGTACAGTGTCACCAAAATGCCAAGGCGCTGATGTCATTTTATTTTGGTTAAACTGCACAGACAATTATGAAGACAAGAGGAAAGGTCAAGAGTGGGCACCTCCTCCGGCTATTCTCTTGATTCGTTCGATCAAGTTTTTATGTTTGATCGATTATCAAGATTGGGATAGAAACTTTTAAGGTCCCCCCGAGTTCAAAATGATATTTACCTTGGAGGTACATGGTTTGCAATTTTTTATACTGTCATTAGTTAATAATGCTAGTTACCTTCAGACTTTTGTATTTGGTTTAATGCTCATGCAGAGCTAGTATACCAATGCTGAAACTTGTTACCTTTACATTTTGTATTGTTAATTCTTATAGAAACCTTCCAGTGCTAGAGTTTATTGAAATCTGTTCAGTAAAACCATTGTACTGTACCCTGTAATAAACTAACTACTCTACTGTTGCACTAGCCACTGGATTAGTGTATATTTGTAGTATTCGAATGGTGTTGCATTAGCATATGGACATAAATAAAGTGTGGCAAGCTTTCCCAGATATGTGCTCAAGAAAACTACTACCTGTTTTTCTAAATACTAGACGTTTGGGTACTTTAAATTGAACCGCGAAAACGTCTTATATTAAGGAACAAAGGGTGTAGAGTTCACTCAAGTTATCCCGGTAAAGCTAGTCACACCTTTGTTAAAATTAATGTTCATTATGTTATCGGAGGAGGTCTGTATGTTTGTCTCTAATGCCTGTCGACTACATACCTGACATCATGTTTGAATGTTAAGTCATTTCCTTTTGTACAGTGTCACTGAATTGTCAAGGCGGTGATGGCATTTTATTTTAGTAGAACTGCACAAAATTTGCTTAAAAGAAGAGGAAAGGTCAGGAATGGCTCGGTTTTTTAGAAAAAACTATGTATGCCTTCCTGACATCAGCCGATGTTACTTTATTTATTCCTTCAAATAGGTGGTTAGAAACAGTCTTGCTACCTTTTCCCATCATGAAATTGGAATGCTTATATTTGTGAGTCTATGCTTCAACAAGTGCCACTTTTAGAGTAATCACACTTTTAATATCTATGCAAATAGGGATGCTTGATTTTAGTGGAACTGCACAAAAATTCCAACTGGTTCAACATTAGGAGCATGTTTTTTTCCAAACCTTTATATCCAATTGGTGGCACTATGAGCTGTTCATTACGAAGGTACATGGTTTGCTACTATCTTGCTACTCTTTTTGTACTGTCATTAGATAGTAATACTAGTGGTTTGCATGTGAATTTATTGGCAGGGTGGACCTACATTGGAGGTGCAGGACAGGATTCAATGATTGGATGCTCAATTTCGGCTGTATTGATTTCACCTCTTCCATCACTGCAAACATGGATATCCTTGGCCTGATGAAGAATAGGCGCTATATTTCTGCTCTGAACCAGCAAATCAATTCCGTATGAAATTGTCCAGGGCAAAACATAATTGTATCAGATTGTCCAGTGCAGAACATGACAGATGCTAAGCGGAAGAGACATGTTTAAACCGAAAATACAAGGTGTGGTATATGTTTACTAGCTGCTTGATATTTGTGCAAACAGAGATGTCTGCCCGTTGCTATTTGGCAAACAAACAAAGTGTCCGAAATTTTGGTTGAACTGCACAAGAGAATAGTATAGTCACTGCATGCAATGCCATTTGAAAATAGACACAGAAAGATTGGATAGTCACTTCATGGACTACAGAAAAGTAGTACTGTACTATTTATTGGCCAACACTAGATGCTTCATTGCTTTGGTCTGATTATACAATGGGCATCATTTTGCCCAAGTTAAAGTTTGTATTCCAAAAATAGTCTCGCGGTGTGATCGAGAGAAGACCAAATCATATTGCAGTGGATGTTCCTCCATCATGTGTGGTTCATTCTCATGGTTCCAGCTGTTGGTGAAACCACTTACGTTTGCAAGAGGAATTGTAGACTTCACAAACAAATTTGTCTTTCAGTCTGTACTGAATGTTGGCCAAAAGAAGCATCCATGTTAGTAGGAAGAACAGATGTTTTTTCTAGATCTCTACTTTTGGAGCTACATATTTGTATATGATCTATGAATCATTGAGATGCATTAACATGTTGATCTTATGTATGGGAATCGTACTAGTTAGTTTTAGTTGCGACGCGAGATCCGAAGTGGTTGATCTTTGCTTTTGGAGCTAAATATTTGTATATGATCTGTGAATCATTGAGATGCATTAACAGTTACTTATTTCTGTTCGCTTGGTGTTTACAAGTTACTGATCGATCACTAGCTAGCCTACAAATGCGCTCCTGGCAGTTTTATTTGCGACGCAAGATGCGAAGTGGCAGTTTTTTGAATAAAAATGCCTACCTCTGAAGAAACTGACAGGCTACACGATCCTACACGGATAAAAATGCCTACCTCTAGAGAAACTAACAAGCTACACTATCGATTCTACATGGATAAATAGCGGATCACGCACATACTACCTCCTTTCCGGTTTGCAGGGCTCAATTCAAGAAACGGCCTACTCGATCCTACACGAATAAATAGCGGATCACGCACGTAGTAGTACTCCCTCCGTTTTTATTTACTCTACATATTAGAGTTGACTGAAGTCAAACTTCATAAAGTTTGACCAAGTTTATAGAAAACAATATAGACATTTATCATAATAAATCTATACGATGTGAAAGTACATTTAATAATAAATATAATGTTGTTGATTTGTTATTGTATATCTTAATATTTTTGTATATAAACTTGGTCAAAGTTTGTAAAGCTTGACTTTGACCAAAGCTAATATGCGAACTAAATAAAAAAACGGAGGGAGTACCTCCTTTCCGGTTTGCAGGGCTTAATTCAAACCTCTCAGTAACCAAGGTACTCCCTCCGTCCGGGATTTATTAGTCCCGTGAGCAAAGCAGAAAGACCAAGGCATGGCAATAATTAACGGCACTGTAGAAGTTTAAGACTGATTAATTCCAGCGATTTAAGTGGCTGCATGCGTGCCCTCGGCTGCGACTCGTTGCATGTTGCTTCGCGTACTGCCTGCGAGAGATTATGAGTGCCTGCATGCAGCCGGCCGTAATTAAGGCAGCTAACTGATGCGAAAGAAGATACGCTTTAAATCCGTGGAATCATTATTGACAAGGAGGGAGATGATTCGAGTGCACTCGTTTGACCACCATGCCGGCGTGCGACCCAGACGGGATGGGACGGCACAGTCATAATTTCAGTTTCTCTACTTTTCCATGGCAAGCTGGCGCGGTAAGCCATTATGCATTGAATTCCGATGACCGTCGCGCTACCTTCCGCCTATAAGTATTGTTTCCCGGCCTTCTCAGGTGCCACCGTGACCCAACTCGCCATATCCTCATAAGCCCCCACCGGCCCGACGTCGCTCGCCACGTCCGCCATGCCCCCGCCCGTCCGCGGTAGGCGACGCCGGAGGCGGTCACCACCGAAACTAGTGTTCGGGTTTTCACCGGAAGGCAGACGGAGGGAGGAGGCATTCTATCTGTCTTTAGATGGCAATGCGGAGATCGAGGAGTTGTTGGAGCGCGATCGCATGGCGGAGGAACGGGAGTTGTTGGAGCGCGACCGCCTGGCAAAGGAGCAGCGTATCGCCGATTTGCGCCGCCAGCGGGACATGGAGCAGCAGAGCGCCCGCAACTGGGCTGACTACGTGGAGGCCGGCGCCCAGCAAATAGCCCTAGAGTTTGCCGGGCACGCACGCGTTCGCGACGCTGATTTTTACTACCAACTCGTCAAGTGGGTTTCCCGCTTGAAAGCCGAAGCTTCGGTGGACCACGCCGGCATGAAAATGGCCAACGTGCGCGAGCAATGCGCCCTATCGCACCTCTGGCAAGTCTGAGGCGAGGCGGAGGACGCCGGTGCCGGCGTTTAGCATGGACAGCAGATGGCGGCCGGCATCGTCTAGTTAGCTAAGAGTAAGTTAGTACTTGTACGCTACTAGAGTGTTAGTGGGAGTAGATAGTTAACTTGGCTATGATGGTTGTCAACGTGGAAGTTCAGTACTCTATATGTGGATCAGACCTGTTACTTTGCTCTGAATGTTGAACTTTCCGTTTGAACGTATGGAATGGGCTGTTATTTTTTTAAATGGGTTTTATTTGTCCTCCACGGTTTAGAGGCTGACTTGTAGGCCTAGCAAGTTGACGCGTACACAGTCAGGAGATGATTGTACGTGGAGAGGATGACAGTAGGGACCCGCCAAGGTCATGGCGGTACGCAAGCAAGTGCCTCCTTATTTCAAGCCAATAAAAAATGACTCCTCCTAGTGGATTTCTGACATCTGGGTCACATGCCATTGTCAACGTAGTCAATAAACAAGAGAATTGCACAACGAGCGGCTGACACCAGAGACCCAGCAGCTCGCCCAGTTATTTTTGTTTTGGGTTAATTTGATAAATGCCACTCCAAATCTGGTGTATCCGAGAAATGCCACTGCAATTTCCAAACTTTCAAAAAATGCCATTTCATGCCATTTCTAGTGGCATTTTTCGAAGTCTGAAGTGGCGTTTTTCAAAGTTTGCAAACTGCAGTGGCGTTTTTTAAAGTTTGCAAAAATTGCAGTGGCATTTTTAAAAGTTTGGAAATTGCAGTGGCATTTTTATGAATTGCCATAATTGGAGTGGCATTTATCTAATTTATTTTTGAGACAGAAGCAGGGTGTCAACTGGGTTGTGCGGGACACTCTGGCCTGTCTAGACAACCTTTTCTTTTATGTTTACCACAGACCAGCCCAGTAGTTTTTTTCTTTCTGAAAATGGCTAGCCCAATTCTTTTGTGATTTGTCAAGTAAGTCGTTTTATCAGGCCTGTTGGGCTGCAAATCTTTCAAGGCGAGGAGAGCTTTATTCGGCTGGCCGAGAAAATGGCCTATCGGTAATGAGAAATGGGTTGTACATTTTTAAAACACATCAAACCGGCAATTATTTTTAAATATATTTTTTTCATCTCGAGATTTTAAATTGCATTGATTTTTATGCATGGATAATTTATTGGATTTTATATTAATATACATTTATTTTTAAAATCAGTCTGAATGTGACTTGAAATTTTGGGATTAAAAATAGTTCAGACCGCACCAACACATGCAAAATTTCGTATAATTTTTTAACCGTGGCCACAATATGGGTTGTAATGCCAACATAAATAATATGGGCTCAAAAAAACCGTAAGAATTAGCAAATGGGCTGTAAATTATTTGAAATAATGGCAGATGGGCTGTATGTTGTTTTCCACAGATTTGAGGCTTTCCACAGATGGCTTATATACTGTTGGATGTCCATCCAACGGCCGTCGTGCTTTTTCAATCTCTGCTCTTCCTGCTCCAGCCGCTCAAACAAGCGCCGGCGGGACTGCCTGCTCCCACCTCCCCGCGGCCGGCTGTGTTGCCGCGCAGGCCTCACCGCCCCACCGTACTCCCATCGCTGGCCTAGCCATCCCTCTACTCACCCACACCTGCTGTTATTCCCCAGCGACGGCAGACGAACCAGTAAACCCTCGTACAGTCGTACTCCCCTCCGCGTGGGAAACAAAAACAACTGCCGAGTCTTCCCTGCCTCCGTGTCGTTCCCTTCCTACGCCTCGTCGTCGTCCACCGCCCTGGTGCTCTTGGCGTGGCGTGGTCAGCGTGGTCAACGACCGACATGCATCTGAAGTGGACTGTACGTGGAGAGGCTGACAGCTGGTTCCATGGCCGCACGCAAGGAAATGCCTCCTTATTACGCGCAAAATAATGATTTCCTCCACCTAACATCTGGGACCCACCGAAACGGCCTCTGTATTTCGCGAAAAAAATGTTACCGCCGCTGACAGCTCGGACCCACCAGTTATATCTTCGCACGCAAGGAAGTGCCTCCTTATTACGCAAAAAAATGAATACTCCCCCTGCTAGCTGGGACCTAGTATAGTGGCCTACTAAGTTGACGGGGACGAAGGGCTTTGTCAACTTAGTCAATATGCATGATTCTAGCTCGACTGACCGTACGATGTCCATCCAACGACCGTAGTGCTTCTTCAACCTCTGGTCTTCTTGCTCCAGCCGCCCAAAGCAGCACCGGTCGTGCCGCCTACTCCTGCCTCCCGTGGCCGGCTGTGCTGCCGCGAAGGCCTCACCGCCCCCATACTACTCCCACCGCTAGCCAGGCCATCCCTCCACTCCACTCACCCACACCCCCTGTTATTCTACGGCGACGGCAGCGCAACCAAACCAGTGAACCCTCGTACTCCTCTCCGCGTGGGCATCCACTGTCGCGTCTTCCCCGGCTCCGCGTCGTCCCCTTCCTAGGCCTCGCCGTCGTCCACCGTCGTGGTGCTGTCGACGTGGCGTGGTCAATGTGGTCAACGACCGAATTCCTACTGTACATGGAGAGGCTGATAGCTGGGTCCACGACAGTCGCAAGGAAGTGCCTCCTTATTACGCGGAAAATAATTATTCCTCCACCTGATAGCAGGGACCCACCGGACGCCCACCAGTATATCACGAAAAAAAAGTTTGCCCCTGACTGCTGGGACCCACCCGACGGGCCACCGTATTTCGCGAAAAAATGTTCCCCCTGCTCTCAGCTTGGACCCACCGGAAGTGCCTCCTTATTACACACAAAAAAATGAATACCCCCCTGCTAGCTGGGACCCACCTTGGTGGGAGGCTGACTTGTGGGCCTACTAAGTTGACGGGGACGGAGGGCTTTGTGAACTTAGTCAATATGCACGATTCTAGCTCCAATGACCGTACGATGTCCATCCAATGGTCGTAGTGCTTCTTCAACCTCTGGTCTTCTTGCTCCAGCCGCCCAAACCAGCGTCGGTCGTGCCTCGTGCTCCTACCTCCCGTGGTCGGCTGCGATGCGGCGCAGGCCTCATCGCCCCCTACTACTCCCACCGCTGGCCAGACCATCCCTCTACTCGCCCACACCCCTTGTTATTCTGCGGCGACGGCAGCCTCACACTGCAGCGAACCAGTGAACCCTCGTACTCCTCTACGTGTGGGCATCCACTATCGCGTCTTCCCCGGCTCCGCGTCGTCCCCTTCCTAGGCCTCGCCGTCGTCCACCGCCCTGGTGCTCTCGGCGCGGCGTGGTCAACGTGGTCAAGGAACAGCTTCCATCGGACATGGACTGTACGTGGAGAGGCTGACAGCTGGGTCCACGGCCGCAGCAAGGAAGTGCCTCCTTATTGCGTGCAAAATAATTATTCCTCCACCTGACAGCGGGGACCCACCGGACGGGCCATCGTATTTCGCGAAAAATGTTTGCCCCTGACTGCTGGGACCCACCAGCTACATCTTCGCATGCAAGGAAGTGCCTGACAGTCGGGACCCACCTGGTCGAAGCGTACGTAGCATTGTCATTCTGGTCGTGAACGTGTACGTACATATATACTGGTGGATGTAGAGGCGCGCACGTGTCGTAGTAGAGGCGCGCACGTAGCATGTACACGTACGTACATCGGCCGGGGTGCAAGAAAGAAAATACGGCCACGTATGTGTACATACGGGCGGGGTCTCAAACGCCTACTCGCGCATACGTACGGCCAGGGCTCGTGTACATGGCTGGGTCGGAACGGAGAAACAACGTCGTCGTCGTGTTCATGGGGAGGCAACGGAATGCGTCGTGTTCATCGGGAGGGCTTGGACGGAACAGGCGATGGAGACGAGGCCTGGCGTACCGCAGAACGGAGGAAACGGCCTTGTGTTCGACCGGCCACGTTCGAAACGGGATCCTGTTGATCGGGAGGGGTCTGGCGTACCGCAAAACGGAGAAAATGGACCTCCTACGGTCGAAACGGGGGTCCTGTTCATCGGGAGGGGTGTGGCGTACCGCAAAACGGAGGAAACGGACTTGTGTTGGAGCGCTACGGTCGAAACGGGGGTCCTGTTCATCGGGAGGGGTGTGGCGTACCGCAAAACGGGACTCCATGGGATACTGTTCATCTCCACCGTCGACCCCCTCCATCCTCCATGAGCTACTGTTCATCCACCGTCGACCTCCTCTAGCCTCCACCTACGACTGTTCATCCACGGGCTCCTGTTCATCCAGCCTCCACCGCGCACTACTCCATCGGCTACTGTTCAACCAGCCCTCTCCACGGGCTCCTGTTCAACCACTCCTCCACGGGCTACTGTTCATCCTGTCCTCCACCGTCTATTGTTCATCCAGCCCTCCACGGGATGGTCCTGTTCATCCAGCCCTCCACGGGGTCCTGTTCATCCAGCCCCAACCGGCTCGATCGATCGGGGTCCTATTCATCCAGAGGTAACACCACGGGGTCCTGTTCATCCCCCCCCATCGGGAACTGTTCATCCAACCCCCCCCCCCCGCGCGCGCGCAACGCTCACTGTTCATCCAGAGGCAGCATCGATCGGCTTCATTTAGCATCAGTAGCGAAGGAATCGCTCGATCGGGTTCAGTTAACAGCCATCGATCGATCGCTCGGGTTCAGTAACGCGTAGCCTGCAGTGCAATCGCTCGGGTTCAGTTTTAGCCCAACGCCTCGCTCGGGTTCAGTTAGAGCCAACGCCTCGCACACACGCGCGTACGTGTATGAGAGAAGCGCGCATCGCTCGGCCCGCGACCTCCCACCTTAACCAGGAATTCCCCGAAATTTTCCTCCCCTCGCTTCTACCATGGTTTTTTCCGTCATGGACGGCCCAAAGAATGTCATGCGGCTGCGTTTCCGGCCCGCCCAGGACGAAAAGCCTATTTTCTGTCATAATTTTTTATCATAGAAGTAGGAACCCACCACATCTATGATGATACCGGATTTTGTCACAATCATCGTCATAGAAGTGCCATATGTATGACAGAAATTTTTTTCGTTCCGCCCAAAATGTCACGGATGTGTCTTTTTTTTGTAGTGCATGCTCTACCCTTTGAGGTTGGATTCGGCAACGGCGGTGCTCATGTGTCGTTCTCTTTCTGAAAGTGTTGCTTTTATAGAACCTTACATGAGTCATTGTGTAGTCAAGATATGACTGGTGCCGATAATGGTTGGTACATTTCGTTGGTCGTTTCAATTTTCTTTCTTCCGACTAGGCATATCTTGAGTCTTGTATGACTTTTCTCTTTGTCGTCATGGCGACAAATTTGTTCATTGGTGTTGATTGTATGCATACTACTTATGTGAAGGCTAGATGTATACTCGTTATGTTTGTATCTCCTTGATATTTCATTATGAATCAATAATAAACATTTTCTATTAAAATAACTATTGCCAGGAGACACTGAATTTTCAAGAAAATAATCCATGCAAAAACTTGGTACAGTTTTTTAGTTCAATAAATGAGCATCTAAAATTTCAAACAAATCATGTTCTTTTTTGGTAAAGTAAAATCTTCTCATAAATCCTTATGAACTTCCTTTAAATCGGAGAGTGTGTTTTTCTTGTTTTCCTTCGTGTACCAAAATAGGAACCTAATTTACCGGAACCGATAAGGATTCTATCTTCACATAAATTTAAGAACACGGTCTTAATATAAGCAAACATTTCACCCACAAAAAATAATAATATAAGCAAACATTTATGATGTCAGCAAATGGATTAAGCAATATCAATGAACTTGGGTCGGATTGTTCGCAAAAAAAAACTTGGGTCGGATGAAATAGGGCGCTGCTTGCAAGCGAAGCGATGCATCTAGATCCATGCGTGTTGCACACGTTGTTCGTCGGTGGACGGGGTACCAGGAATATGGAT
This sequence comes from Triticum urartu, assembly GCF_003073215.2. Taxonomy (NCBI): domain Eukaryota; kingdom Viridiplantae; phylum Streptophyta; class Magnoliopsida; order Poales; family Poaceae; genus Triticum; species Triticum urartu. Next base: position 222,570,428 of record NC_053024.1, on the reverse strand, counting down.
GTCGATGCTAGATTGCGGCCGTTCATTTTCGTCCAGAAACCGAAGCTGATCTAGCATCCAGGTTTTTCCGGGCATCCAGTCAGCCAGCAAGGAAACGGCAAAGTTGAAGGGAGAAGAAATATCCTAGGGGGGTACCTACCAAGTTGGATATTCTGCTATTTATGCTATTGCTGTGGCAAGTTTGGCGGTGTCGTCGCTGTTGTCACCCGAGAAACCAGCAACCAACCATAAACTCAGTTTTTTCAAGTCTGCCTGAATGATCTAGATTTTTTTGCGGGAGAGAACTAGTATTACTCAATCACAATGTCCTTACAATCATCATGGGAAATCGCCAAGGTCACACCAGGACCGAAACCAAACCAAATCATAGTCCGACTTTCAACTCTAGCAAAATTCGCTAAACTATCACTAGTCTTATTTCGAGAAGGAGGAACGTAAGTGATACACGTTTGTCTAAGGCTCCTTAAGAATTTAATCTCATTTACCAATGAAGCATACACGGATCGGTCCACCTCTTCACTTGAAATCATGGACATGGCAATACTTGAGTCCATCTCGATGACAAACGAATTTTTAGCCCTCTGAATTGCGAGTGATAAACTCTCCATACATGCACACAGCTCCACCTCCAGTGCATCTCTACAAGAGAATAATGCCCCGCATGCTGAAAACATGATATCACCCATGTTGTTACGTAGTATTATTCCGGCGCGAGCAGAGTCACTCGACACATATGAACCATCAGTATTCAACTTAGACCACCCATGAGCTGGCGAACTCCATGCAGGAGCAACAGAAGCAAGTTCTAAACTTCTGTAAGAAACATGCCGGTCATACAATATTACAGCTTTTCCTTTGGCCGGATCTTCTTCACCGTTTAGCTTAATACCAATCAAGGCGTCCAAGTAGTTTTGCAGAAATCTGATAGACACATCCATTGGCGGGGCTGGTTTGTGGTGTACAAGCTCATTACGTACATACCAACTTCTCTAGAATATTAGCAATATCATACTCCGTTGGACGTCGTTCAAAGCAGCTAGAACGAGAAGGAGCCATTCTTTGTCGTTGGGAATTACCAACTCTATTGCTGGTAGCGTCGACACTTTGGATATAGCCAAATATAGGTCCCGGCCAAATTGGCACCTCAGGAAGGGATGGAAATTGTCCTCCTCTTCCATACCACATACAGGACACACACCTGTCGGCTCAATTCCTATCTTATTCTTATTCTTCCACGTTGGTAAGGAATTGGTTGCTAGCCGCTAGGAAAAGTTCCTAACAATGGGTGGAACCCCACACTTCCATATGGATTGCCAGCAGTTTCTACCTCCTGAAACCGAAGTGCTAGTTGAGGCAGCATTACCCCTGTGCACCTCATCAAACACCAACATGTATGCTGATCTGACAGAAAAAACTCCAAGTCTACCAGGACCCCATGCTAACACATCTTCGCCTAATCTGGGTGAAGCCCTAATCTTCAAAATTTCATCCATATCTGCCTGCATGAAGTATTGCTGCAGTAATCCAACTTTCCAAGAGCCATTTTCATTCAGTAGGTCTAATACAAATCGGATCCTGCACAGCCCCTGTGGTGAAATCGGCCGGTAAGAAAATGGACGGGGAATCCAGTTATCTCTCCAAACCCGAATTCTTCTACCGTTTTCGACCCTCCATATCAAACCCTTCTTTAAAAGATCAAGGTCATCGCTTATAGCTTGCCATGATGACGATGCGTTTCCGATGAACACCGTGTCCTCTAATTTCCCTTGAGGGTAGTATCTTGCCTTGAGCACCTGGTCACACAGGCTATCCAGGTTAGATAGTAATCGCCAAGCTTGACGGGCCAAGAATGCTTGATTGAACATTTGGAAATCTCTAAAATCAGCTCCACCTTTATCTTTAGGCTGCATAAGATGATCCCACCCTTTCCAATGTACTTTACGTTTGCCTTTCGAGGATCCCCAATAAAAATTCCTCACCATCCTCGTGAGGTCATCACACACCGAGTAGGGGAGTTTGAAGATTCCCATCATATAGGTTGGCAAAGCCTGGGCCACTGATTTAATAAACACCTCCCTACGCGGCTGTGCAAGCAAACCATCACCCCATTGAATAAGACGCTTAGTGAGACTTGCCTGCAGATTTTGGAATCGTCCCTTTGACATACGTCCTTCCGAAGTGGGAAGACCAAGGTACTTTTCCTCAAACACCAAACTGGTAACATTCAGTGCATCCCGTACTTGATCCTTGATCACTCCAGGACATGCTGCGCCAAAAAAAGTGAGCATTTATTGTAATTCAAAATTTGCCCAGTGGCCGCCCCATACAGGTCCAAAGTTGCCTTCACCTTCTCGGCCTGGGCTCTAGAGGCCTCAAAGAATAGCAATGTGTCATCAGCAAATAACAAATGTGAAATACCCGGAGCCCTTCTGCATACCTTCACCGGAGTGATCTCACACGTATCCACTTTACTCTTCAAAATAGTTGATAAACCATCCGCCACGAACAAAAATAGGAACGGTGAAAGTGGGTCACCTTGCCGTAGGCCACGCGTCGGTCCAAATGAAACCAAGAGGGTCACATTTAATTTGACAGAATATCTCACCGATGTGACACACGTCATTATCTAGTCAATCCATCGCTGAGAGAAACCCAACTTTTGCATCACCTGCCTCAAGAAGACCCAATCCACTCTATCATATGCCTTTGATAGATCAAGTTTATAAGCACAGAAACTTTTGGTAGGATCTTTCTCTTGCTTTGTAGTGCATACACTCAAAAGCCACGAGTGCATTATCAGTAATCATCCTACCCGGTATAAAGGCACTCTACTCTGGTGAAATTAAGCTATCCAAGAGAGGCCTCAACCGGTTAACCAAGCATTTTGATATAACCTTATAATAACATTGCATAGGCTGATGGGCCTGTAATCAGACAACTTTGTAGGATTAGAGATTTTTGGTATAAGAACAATGGAAGCAGCATTTACCCCCTCGGGCATGATCCCCGTCGTGAAGAAATCCTTCACCGCAGTAATGACATCCTCCTTAAGCACTGCCCGGTTCCTCTAAAAGAACCTAGCGGGGAAACCGTCAGGCCCCGGCGCCTTTATTGGACCAATCTAGAACAAAGCATGATATCTATTTGTCCGTAAAAGGTGCACACAGCTTAGCGTTATCCCCCTCCGTCACCTTGGCCTCGAGAAGATCAAGTACCAAAGACGCCTCCAAGGATGGATCTGCCGAAAAAATATCCTGAAAATACTTATTAGCTAGCTTCCCCATCTCAGCATGGTCAGTGTGCACCACCCCGATACTATTTTTTAGCTCCCGTATTTTATTCTTCCACGCCCTCCAGACAGCCTTGCTCTAAAAATATTTTGTATTTCAATCACCCTCCTTCAACAAAGATATGCTGGCCCGTTGAAGCCAGAGCATTTCCTCCCCATCTCAGAATGATCTGGATTTATTAAAAGAAAGTGATTAATTAATGAAAAATAGGACAAAAAGCGTAGGTTTAATTTATTTTATTCTCTGTCATGTAAATGTCGCAATAAATGGTGCCCACAAATCCTGTGTAGTTAGCTCGATAATTCATTTTCCTCAGATTTTTTATTGAACTGTTAGACCGGTAGGTAGTTAAATGGGATTAAACAGAACCCGGTTTACATCCCTATCTGTCATGGAATCCAATCGCAAGACAAGTACTAGCACATAGCCATATGGATGTGGGACACAACAACGGGAGGAGCATCAAACTAATTTCATCAATTCGACCTCAAAAACAATGGAACTCCCTCCTTCCCAAATTTAAGATGCGTTTGACTTTGCATGACATTAATATATACCAAAGTAAATGGAGTCAACATATATAAATCGTATCACCATATTTATCTTACAAAAAAGATATTGCATATGTATTTATACTAATTATGTATACATATAATAAGTGAAAATATAGTCAAAACTTGTGGGATGAAGATCAGAAAAAGTAAAGCACGCCTAATATTTTAGAAAGGAGGGAGTAGGTATTTGGTGGATGGACCTCACCAAACATATTGTTTTCATGATACATTCTTGTCCATCATTGCACATAGGGTCGTAGGGATTGGAAAAACTGTTTGAACACAATCCATGAAAATTACTAACTTTGTGGAATCGGTGAAAGAAGATGAACTATGGCAATCTTAGCTCATCTCGACATACTTTGCTCAAAGTGTCATTAACACTTTGAAGTGAGTTCAATTATAGAAAATCTCAAAGAAATCCTTTATATACCTTATGCTTGTTTCTTCTTCGTGGCCGTCTTTCCCTTGCGGTGAGTTTGTCGGAAATCTTTAGTTTTACTCCTATATTGGTCTTGGTGGTTAGGCATAGGAGCAAAGCAGATTCTCCTTTTCCTATTTATAGACTCCCTTCATATCATTCTTCGGTGGTACACTTCTTTTCCTCCATTTCCTAATGTGAGATACACACTTCCTATCAATTCACCTTTTGAAATGACATGATTCCGGTCCTCAGCATCTGGGACTTCTTAGCAGTTTCGGCGAGCTTCTGCCAATCTCAAAGGCTTTATTGGATGGTCAACCTTTTTTGCTTCTTTAACACACCTTCTCAAGCAATGATCTACCGGTTCCTTCGTCGTATGGTTATACTTCCTTCGTGGTGTTGAATCTCCTTAGACTTGTTGGCAATGTTGGCTCCCTTGAGCTCTTCCAGGATGATATATTATTTATCTATGTCACTCTTGTGAGCTGTTTGGAGGTTTCTTCTTCTGACAAGGCTATGCAGCTAGTGGCCCCCGGTGTCTTGTCCCGTCAGTGGAAAGTCAGATGTTGGTCAACATTGATGACACTTGATCTTTCGATACTACTATTGACGTACAATGTGACACGTAGTTTCGTCAAAATTGTCGCCACTGGAAGATTCTCAAATAAAAGACTTCAATGTACAAAAAGCTCACAAGCATCAAGTTGGCACTAGAGGCCGCACTGTCAGGGAACGTAGTAATTCAAAAATTTCCTATGATCATGCAAGATCTATCTAGGAAAAGCATAGCAATGAGCAGGGAGAGTGTGTCCACGTACCCTCGTAGACAGAAAGTGGAAGCGTTTAGTAACGCGATTGATGTAGTCGAACGTCTTCACGATCCAACCGATCCAAGTACCGAATGTACGGCACCTCCGTGTTCAGCACACGTTTAGCACGATGACATCCCTCGAGCTCTTGATCCAGTTGAGGACGAGGGAGATTTCCATCAGCACGACAGCATGGTGATGGTGATCATGAAGTTACCGGCGCAGGGCTTCGCCTAAGCACTACGACGATATGACTGAGGTGTGTAACTGTGGAGGGGGGCACCGCACACGGCTAAGAAAAATCTTGGAGTGCCTTTGGGGTGCCCCCTTCCCACATATATAAAGGAGGGAGGGAGAGAGGCTGGCCCTCCTAGGGGCGCGCCAAGTGTAGGGAGTCCTACTAGGACTCTCAAATCCTAATAGGATTCCCTTTCCTTTTTGGAGTGGGAAAGAAGGAAAGGAGGGAGAGGAGAAGGAAAGGGGGGAACGCGCCCCCACCCCTTGTCCAATTTGGTTTGGGTAGGGGGGAGGCACGCGCCACCTCGTGGCCCTTCTTCCCTCTCTCCACTAAAGCCCAATAAGGCCCATTAACTTCCCCCGACGAATTCTCGTAACTCTCCGGTACTCCGAAAAATACCCGAATCACTCAGAACCATTCCGATGTCTGAATATAGCCTTCCAATATATGAATCTTTACCTCTAGACCATTTCGAGACTCCTCGTCATGTCCGTGATCTCATCCGGGACTCCGAACAATCTTCGGTCATCAAATCACATAACTCATAATACAAATCATCATCGAACGTTAAGCGTGCGGACCCTACGGGTTCGGGAACTATGTAGACATGACCGAGACACATCTCCGGTCAATAACCAATAGTGGAACCTGGATGCTCATATTGGCTCCTACATGTTCTACGAAGATCTTTATCGGTCAAACCGCATAACAACATACGTCATTCCCTTTGTCATCGGTATGTTACTTGTCCGAGTTTCAATCGTCGGTATCATCATACCTAGTTCAATCTCGTTACCGGCGGGTCTCTTTACTTGTCCCTAATGCATCATCCCGTAACTAACTCATTAGTCACATTGCTTGGAAGGCTTATAGTGATGTGTATTACCGAGAGGGCCCAGAGATACATCTCCGATACATGGAGTGGCAAATCCTAATCTCGATCTATGCCAACCCAACAAACACCTTCGGAGACACCTGTAGAGCATCTTTATAATCACCCAATTACGTTGTGAAATTTGATAGCACATAAGGTGTTCCTCCGGTATTCGGGAGTTGCATAATCTCATAGTGAGAGGAATATGTATAAGTCATGAAGAAAGCAATAGCAATAAAACTTAACGATCATTATGCTAAGCTAACGGATGGGTCTTGTCCATCACATCATTCTCCTAATGATGTGATCTCGTTTATCAAATGACAACACATGTCTATGGCTAGGAAACTTAACCATCTTTGATTAACGAGCTAGTCTAGTAGAGGTTTACTAGAGACACTCTGTTTGTCAATGTATTCACACATGTACTAAATTTCCAGTTAATACAATTCTAGCATGAATAATAAACATTTATCATGATATAAGGAAATATAAATAACAACTTTATTATTGCCTTTAGGGCATATTTCCTTCAGTCTCCCACTTGCACTAGAGTCAATAATCTAGTTCACATTGCCATGTGATTTAACACCAATAGTTTACATCTTTATGTGATTAATACCCATCGCCATGTGGCCAACACTCAAAGGGTTTACTAGAGTCAATAATCTAGTTCACATCACTATGTGATTAACACCCAAGAGTAATAAGGTGTGATCATGTTTTGCTTGTGAGAGAAATTTAGTCAACGGGTCTGCCACATTCAAAGCCGAATGTATTTTGCAAATTTTTATGTCTACAATACTCTAAATGGAGCTACTCTAGCTAATTACTCCTACTTTCAATATGTATCTAGATCGAGACTCGGAGTCATCCAGATCGGTGTCAAAGCTTGCATCGATGTAACTCTTTACGACGAACTCTTTATCACCTCCATATCCGAGAAATATTTCCTTAGACCTTTAAGGATAATTTTGACCGTTGTCAGTGATCTACTCCTGGATCACTATTATACCCCATTGCCAAACTCATGGCAAGATACACAACAGGTCTGGTATACAGCATGGCATACTTTATAGAACCTATGGCTGAGGCATAGGGAATGACTTTCATTCTTTCTCTATTTTCTGCCGTGGTCAGGTTTTGAGTCTTACTCAACTTCACACCTTGCAACACAGGCAAGAACTTCTTCTTTGACTATTCCATTTTGAAGTACTTCAAAATCTTGTCAAGGTATATACTCATTGAAAAATCTTATCAAGCGTCTTGATCTATCTCTATAGATCTCGATGCTCAATATGTAAGCAGCTTCACCGAGGTATTTCTTTGAAAAACTCCTTTCAAATACTCCTTTAAGCTTTCCAGAAAATTCTACATCATTTCCGATCAACAATATGTCATTCACATATACTTATCAGAAAGGTTGTAGTGCTCCCACTCACTTACTTGTAAATAGAGGCTTCATCGCAAGTCTGTATAAAACTACATGCTTTGATCAACTCATCAAAGCATATATTCCAACTCTGAGTTACTTGCACCAGTCCATAGATGGATCGCTAGAGCTTGCACATTTTGTCGGCACCTTTAGGATTGACAAACCCTTCTGGTTGCATCACATGCAACTCTTCTTTAATAAATCCATTAAGGAATGTAGTTTTGATACCCATCTGCCAGATTTCATAAAATGCGGCAATTGCTAACATGATTCGGACAGACTTAAGCATTGATACGAGTGGGAAAATCTCATCATAGTCAACACCTTGAACTTGTCGAAAACCTTTTGCGACAATTCAAACTTTGTAGATAGTAACACTACCATCAGTGTTCGTCTTCCTCTTAAAGATCCATTTATTCTCAATGGCTTGCCGGTCATCGGGCAAGTCAACCAAAGTCCACACTTTGTTCTCATACATGGATCCCATCTCAGATTTCATGGCCTCAAGCCATTTTGTGGAATCTGGGCTCATCATCGCTTCCTCATAGTTCGTAGGTTCGTCATGGTCAAGTAACATGACGTCTAGAACAGGATTACCGTACCACTCTGGTGCAAATCGTACTCTGGTTGACCTACGAGGTTCGGTAGCAACTTGATCCGAAGTTTCATGATCATCATCATTAGCTTCCTTACTAATTGGTGTAGGAATCACTGCAACTGATTTCTGTGATAAACTACTTTCCAAATCGGGAGAATGTACAATTACCTCATCAAGTTCTACTTTCCTCCCACTCACTTCTTTTGATAGAAACTCCTTCTCTAGAAAGGATCCATTCTTGGCAACAAAGATCTTTCGTTTGGGTCTGTGATAGAAGGTGTACCCAACAGTCTCCTTTTTGGGTATCCTATGAAGACACATTTCTCCGATTTGGGTTCGAGCTTATCAGGGTGAAGCTTTTTCACATAAGCATCACAACCTCAAACTTTAAGAAACGACAGCTTAGGTTTCTGGCCAAACCATAGTTCATACGGTGTCATCTCAACGGATTTAGATGGTGCCCTATTTAACGTGAATGCATCCGTCTCTAATGCATAACCCCAAAACGATAGTGGTAAATCGGTAAGAGACATCATAGATCGCACCATATCTAATAAAGTACGGTTACGACATTCGGACACACGATTACGCTGTGGCATTCCAGGTGGCGTAAGTTGCAAAACTATTCCACATTGTTTCAAATGAAGACCAAACTCATAACTCAAATATTCACCTCCACGATCAGATCGTAGAAATTTTATTTTCTTGTTACGATGATTTTCCACTTCACTCTGAAATTCTTTGAACTTCTTCAAATGTTTCAGACTTATGTTTCATCAAGTAGATATACCCATATCTACTCAAATCATCTGTGAAGGTCAGAAAACAACGATACCCGCCGCGAGCCTCAACACTCATTGGACCGCATACATCCGTATGTATTATTTGCAACAAGTCATTGGCTCACTCCATTGTTCCAGAGAACGGAGTATTAGTCATCTTGCCCATGAGGCATCGTTCGCAAGTATCAAATGATTCATAATCAAGTGATTCCAAAAATCCATCCATATGGAGTTTCTTCATGCGCTTTACACCAATATGACATAAATGGCAGTGCCACAAATATGTTGCACTATCATTATCAACTTTGCATTTTTTGGCATCAATATTATAAATATGTGTATTACTACGATCGAGATTCAATAAACCATTGACATTGGGTGTATGACCATTGAAGGTTTTATTCATGTAAACAGAACAAAATTATTCTCTAATTTAAATGAATAACCATATTGCAATAAACATGATCTAATCATATTTATGCTCAACGCAAACACCAAATAACATTTATTTAGGTTCAATACTAATCCCGAATGTAGAGTGAGTGTGCGATGTTGACCATATCAACCTTGGAATCAATTCCAACATTCATCGTCACCTCTTCCTTAACTAGTCTCTGTTCATTCTGCAACTCCTGCTTCGAGTTACTAATCTTAGCAACTGAATCGGTATCAAATACCTTGGGGTTACTATGAACACTAGTAAAGTACACATCAATAACATGTATATCAAATATACCTTTGTTCACTTTGCCATCATTCTTATCTGCCAATTATTTGGGGTAGTTCCGCTTCCAGCGACCATTTCCTTTGCAGTAGAAGCACTCAGTTTCAGGCTTTGGTCCAGACTTGGGCTTCTTCCTGGGAATAGCAACTTGCTTGCTATTCTTCTTGAAGTTCCCCTTCTTTCCCTTGCCCTTTTCCTTGAAACTAGTGGTCTTGTTAACCATCAACACTTGATGTTATTTCTTGATTTCTACCTTCGTCAATTTCAGCATCATGAAGAGCTCGGGAATCGTTTTCGTCATCCCTTGCATATTATAGTTCATCACGAAGTTCCAATAACTTGGTGATAGTGACTAGATAACTCTGTCAATCACTATCTTATCTGGAAGATTAACTCCCACTTGATTCAAGCGATTGTAGTACTCAGACATTCTGAGCACATGCTCACTGGTTGAGCTATTCTCCTCCATCTTGTAGGCAAAATATTTGTCAAAGGTATCATACCTCTCGACTCGGGCACGAGTCTGAAATACCAATTTCATGTCTTAGAATATCTTATATGTTCCGTGGTGTTCAAAACATTTTTGAAGTCCCGGTTCTAGGCCGTAAAGCATGGTGTACTAAACTATCAAGTAGTCATCATGCCGAACTTCGTCAAATGTTCATAATGTCTGCATCTGCTCCAGCAATAGGTATGTCACCTAGCGGTGCATCAAGGACATAATTCTTATGTGCAGCAATGAGGATAATCCTCAGATCACGGACCAAGTCCGCATCATTGCTACTATCATCTTTCAACTTATTTTTCTCTAGGAACAAATCAAAAATAAATGGGGAGCTACATCGCGAGCTATTGATCTACAACATAATTTGCAAATACTATCAAGACTAAGTTATGATAAATTAAAGTTCAGTTAATCATATTACTTAAGAAATCCCACTTAGATAGACATCCCTCTAGTCATCTAAATGATCACGTGATCCATATCAACTAAACCATGTCCGATCATCAGGTGAGATGGAGTAGTTTTCAATGGTGAACATCTCTATGTTGATCATATCTATGATATGATTTACGTTCGATCTTAGTGTTCTGAGGCCATATTTGCATATGCTAGGCTCGTCAAGTTTAACCCAAGTATTCCGCATGTGCAAAACTGTCTTGCACCCATTGTATGTGAACGTATAGCTTATCACACCCGATCATATCACGTGGTGTCTCGGCACGACGAACTATCGCAACGGTGCATACTCAGGGAGAACACTTATACCTTGAAATTTAGTGAGGGATCATCTTATAATGCTACTGTCGTACTAAGCAAAATAAGATGCATAAAGGATAAACATCACATGCAATCAAAATATGTGACATGATATGGCCATCATCATCTTGTGCCTTTGATCTCCATCTCCAAAGCACCGTCATGATCTCCATCGTCACCGGCTTGACACCTTGATCTCCATCGTAGTGTCGTTGTCGTCTCGCCAACTATTGCTTCTACAACTATCGCTACCGCATAGTGATAAAGTAAAGCAATTACATGGCGATTGCATTTCATACAATAAAGCGACAACCATAAGGCTCCTGCCAGTTGCCAATAACTTTTACAAAACATGATCATCTCATACAACAATTTATATCTCATCACATCTTGACCATATCACATCACAACATGCCCTGCAAAAACAAGTTAGATGTCCTCTACTTTGTTGTTGCAAGTTTTACGTGGCTGCTACGGGCTTCTAGTAAGAACCGTTCTTACCTACGCATCAAAACCATAACGATTTTTCTTCAAGTGTGCTGTTTTAACCTTCAACAAGGACTGGCCATAGTCACACTCGATTCAACTAAAGTTGGAGAAACAGACACCCATCAGCCACCTGTGTGCAAATCACGTCGGTAGAACCAGTCTCATGAACGCGGTCATGTAATGTCGGTCCGGACCGCTTCATCCAACAATACCGACGAATCAAAGTAAGACGTTGGTGGTAAGCAGTATGACTGTTATCGCCCACAACTCTTTGTGTTCTACTCGTGCATATCATCTACACATAGACCTAGATTGGATGGCACTGTTAGGGAACGTAGTAATTCAAAAATTTCCTACGATCACGCAAGATCTATCTAGGAGAAGCATAGCAACGAGCGCGGAGAGTGTGTACATGTACCCTCATAGACAGAAAGCGGAAGCGTTTAGTAACGCGGTTGATGTAGTCGAACGTCTTCACGATCTAACCGATCCAAGTCACGAATGTACGGCACCTCCGTGTTCATCACACGTTCAGCACGATGAATTCCCTCGATCTCTTGATCCAGTTGAGGACGAGGGAGATTTCTGTCAGCACGACAGTGTGGTGACGGTGATCATGAAGTTACCGGCGCAGGGCTTCGCCTAAGCACTACGACGATATAACCGAGCTGTGTAACTATGGAGGGGGGCACCGCACACGGCTAAGAAAAATCTTGGAGTGCCTTTGGGGTGCCCGCTACCCACGTATATAAAGGAGGAAGGGAGAGAGGTCGGCCCTCCTATGGGCACGCCAAGTGTAGGGAGTCCTACTAGGACTCCCAAGTCTTAGTAGGATTCCATTTCCTTTTTGGAGTGGGAAAGAAGGAAAGGAGGGATAGGGAGAAGGAAAGGGGGGAATGCGCCCCCACCCCTTGTCCAATTCGGTTTGGGCAGGGGGGAGGCACGCGCCACCTCGTGGCCCTTCTTCCCTCTCTCCACTAAAGCCCAATAAGGCCCATTAACTTCCCCGGAGAATTCTCGTAACTCTCCGGTACTCCGGAATACCAGAATCACTCGGAACCATTCCGATGTCCGAATATAGTCTTCCAATATATGAATCTTTACATCTCGACCATTTCAAGACTCCTCGTCATATCCGTGATCTCATCCGGGACTCTGAACAATCTTCGGTCATCAAATCACATAACTCATAATACAAATCATCATTGAACGTTAAGCGTGTGGACCATACGAGTTTGAGAACTATGTAGACATGAACGAGACACATCTGTCGGCGTTCTGGGAATGGGGATCCCCAGACTTGCCTGCCCGCGACCTGTGGCGTGGCTCAAAGGGGGGCCCAGCATGGCCCATCTTCATTGACACAGACCCAAGACCCTTGCGAGGGGCCAAGCCTCACGGGGCGGACGACACGGAGCTTCCTCAGGCACGGCCTCATCAGACTGGCTCGCGAGGAGGCGGAGAGATCAAGGCGGGGTACCTCACGAGGTGCCCGTGACGCAAGCCATGACGACCAAAGGCGCCAGGCGGGCGCCAGCCCGCGCAGTGTCCTCCTTTCCTCTTTGGTGCAAAGGGAGCAAGCGCAGTCGCGGAGTACCGAGGCATCAGGCAAAGGTTGCCATTTTGGTGCAACAAGACCAAGACCAGGGGGACTGCAAGACGGAGGTCATCGTGGATCCCAAGACGGTGTCACCACCAGAGCTTTGTGCAGGCGAAGACTACTTTTGTCAGGATAGCTAGTACTAGCTGTCCCCCTTCAAATTAGCCCGCCATTGTTGGCTCCCTTCCCGCTCGATATTTGGGAAGAGGACCAGGGCCTCTATAAATAGGACCAGCCACCCACAGGGTAGGAGGCAGAGACGAAGGACGAAGAAGAGAAGATCGAAATGAGAGAGAGAGAAGGGTGACTGAACTCCTCCTAGCAGTTCGTCCCCCCCCCCAGCCAAGAACAGACCCTCGCGAGGCTGTTCTTCCTTGTATTGTTCATCATCATCAGCCCAAGAGGCAATCCACCACACCACACACTGGAGTAGGGTATTACACCACAATGGTGGCCCGAACCAGTATAAACCCTGTGTCTCTTGTGTCGTTCTTCCCATAGCTTAGATCTTGGCGAGGCGGAGGGGTGCAGGTAGGTAGGAGGCGAAATCTCCACGCGCACCCTAGTGTTCGAACCTCAAGGGTCTGCCGGAACATGAAATCCAACATTTGGCGCGCCAGGTAGGGGTGCGCCGGAATCCACCTTCTACCGCTTCGCGCCCCATCGCGTCGTCATCGCCATGTCCGGCGACCAGGCGGGCAACCCAGATCCATGGGCGGCGTGGCCCGCCCACGCAGAGCCGCTCGCCTCGGGCGACCCCGTGCCCCAGGCAGCTCGCGGTCCGCAAGGCGCTGCGGGCCGCGGGCGACGCGGACAGGCTTCGACAGCTCCCACACCGCGGCAGGCGCGGTCGGCAGCAAGGGCCTCCAATCACGCCGCGACCACGACACCGTACACCCGCCGGGAGCAGGCGAACTCGAGGGCCGCGCTCACGGTGGCCCGAGGGCTGCTGCAGTGCAGGCTGCTGGAGGGCGGCCGCGACGTGCTGCTGTAGCGGGTGGCAGAGCTCCTGGGCTTCGCCGCCTCGGGGGCTCGCCCCTTCTGCACCCAGCTCCCATCTCAAGCCCAGGGCGGCCCGCGCGGGGGCTCCGCACGCGCCCACGGGCTCCAAGGCTACTCCAACGCCAGCGAAGCTGTTAGTACCGGACCGGCGGCGGCGCTGCCCCCGCTCCCGGTCCGCGAAGAAGGAGGGCGTGACGCGACCCACGGCCCGAGTGGACAGCCGCGCTACCACCCCACGGTGGGCGCGTCAAGCAGAGCTGCGTGGCTCGTGGAGCACCATGGCACGGCCTTCGGGATGACGGCACCAGAAGAATATGTGCCCCTCATGATGGATGAAGGACACCCTCACAAGGGCGAACAAGGCTCGCCCTCAGCCCAAGCTAGGGGGACGAGGCACCAGAAGCTGAGCCCTTCCATGAGTCCCGGGACGGTCCCACTGGGCACGCTGGAGACAACGATTATCGGGTACCGCTAATTCTTCAGGAGCAGGCATACGCTAACCATGGATCGCAGGAGGTGCAGGTCGCCACAGCGAGCAGCTGCCCCGCTCCCACAGTCTCCTACCCCTCGGGAGGAGGGCGCAGGGGGCTGCAGGAGAGGGGCCGAGATCCGACATCACCACCGCGGCATCCGGAGCAAGGTGTTCTCAGGAGGTAGGCCCTCCGCTGGGGAGGTGCCTCAAGGCCTGCCCCTGGCGGAGGACCCGTGGTCATCGGGGGAACCGCTGGCGACCGCTCTACCCCATCGGCGGTGTCCTGGTTTCCGGTCGTCGTTGATGGCACTAGAGTGTGGTGCAAGGCGGGGCCCTCGTCTGGCGATATGAAGCAAGGCCGGTACCTGTGAAGAAGGCCCAGTGCCTATGAAGCTCGCCGCCCCGTGACACTCTCACGTAATAATGAGTGGGGCTGTACACGCCCCGGAGTCTCAGGGGTGCCGGCCTCAGGCCCTGGGGCTCCCTCCCACGCCCAGTGGCAGCACTTAGCTCCGTGCTGGTGAGAAGACGTCCAAGACTAGATTAGGTGCCGGACGCGGCCTTTTGTCTGCTTTCATTGCTTTTCCCTTTGGTTGTCGCTTTCCCCCGCTGGATTCAAGTTGGATTCGAATTTGAGATTTGCGTGTGTTCGGGGAAGGGGTGCTTAGTCTCGTTCGAGCAATTCCTCGCATTTTGGTTACCACTTCGCCTCAGCTGCCTCCCCTCGTGAGCCCCTCGCGAGCCGGGTCAGGCCTAGCTTGCGCGCAGTCCAGACTGCCGCCGCCGCGTCCTCTCAGGAGGGTGTTTTACTGCAGATCCTACGGATTCAATCAGGAAACACTCAGGACACCACAGCCTCCCACGGGCTACCTCAGGGCCAGCACGGGACAAAGGTAAACTAGCCGACCAGCGCGTCGCTTAAGCCAACCACTTGGCACGGGCGCATGGGCAATGTAGCGTCTACTAATATGATGAACACAAGTTTTACATAAGGGGCTCCCCCTCCAAAATTCTCTCACCGCCATCAGGCCAAAACCTGAGTTCTATTCATGCAGGGTAAGGAAGTAGGAACGATGCACAATCAGTCGATAAATCCCCCAATGTGTCCTCAGGAGCACCACCCGAGCCGTTGCTGGCGTCGCTGAACTCGCCATTGCTGTCCGCGTCGCCGCCAGCGGCGTCAGGGCCGTTCACCACACCGCCCTCGTCGGCAGCCACGATCACGCCGTCGTTGTCTGAAGCAAAGGCCCTGATAAGAGGATCCACATTGTCTTCCACCCAGTGCACCAGATCGTCTCGGACGGCCTGGGGGACTGGGGCGATGGCGGCGTCAAAATCGAAGTGGGGATCCATGTTCCAGAGATGGCTGAAGACGCAAGAAAAGGCGCGCCCGAGCAGGGCGCGGCTCCTCTCCTCCACCAACCTGTCAGCCCTGACCGACCGCGCCTCCAGCTGCGTCACCACGTCAGTGAAGAATTGAAGATTGCCGGCGTAGTTGACTGCATGCGGCTCGCCAACAGCCGCCTCGCAGATGTTGCCCAAGGCTGCGTTGGCTCTCTCCCGGAGCGTGGTGAGCATGGGGCCGTGCTCATGCTCCAGGATCCGCCGCCGATGTATCTCGTCCGCATTCTGGCGCGCAACGACCTCAGCCTCCTCCACCCGCTGGCGGAGAAGGAGCACCTCGGCCTAGGAGGTGGTTAACTCACCTTGCGCCACCTCAAGGGCGGCCCGGAAAGCATCGCCGCGCTGCGTCGCCTCCTACAGCTTGGCCCTCAAGGCAGCAGTCCTGCCTTCAGCCTCGGCCCGGATCAACCCCAGCTTCTCTTCGAACCCGTGCTCGAGGTTCAAATGCGCCATCGCCACCCGACGTCCGACCTCCTCCAGGACACGGGCTTCCTGTGCAGCGACATCATCCTCCGCCTGCGTCACCAAGCGCTCCCTCGTCTCCAGACGCTCGTACTCGCGGGTACGTTCGGCGGCTTCCAGCGTCAGCGCCTCCTCACGCTTCTGGAGCTCTGCTGAGTCGCTAGAGGCCACCTGTTGGGTTTCGTAGTAATTTCAAAAAAATTCCTACGCACACGCAAGATCATGTGATGCATAGCAACGAGAGGGGAGAGTGTTGTCTACGTACCCACGCAGACCGACTGCGGAAGCGTTGACGCAACGTAGAGGAAGTAGTCGTACGTCTTCACGATCCAACCGATCAAGTACCGAAACTACGGCACCTCCGAGTTTGAGCACACGTTCAGCTCGATGACGATCCCCGGACTCCGATCCAGCAAAGTGTCGGGGAAGAGTTCCGTCAGCACGACGGCGTGGTGACGATCTTGATGTACTACAGCAGCAGGGCTTCGCCTAAACTCCGCTACAGTATTATCGAGGAATATGGTGGCTGGGGGCACCGCACACGGCTAAGGAATAGATCACGTGGATCAACTTGTGTGTTTCTGGGGTGCCTCTGCCTCAGTATATAAAGGACTAGAGGGGGGAGGCTGGCCGGCCAAGCTTGGCGCGCATCGTCACCTCGTCCTTAGCCAATCTTCGCTTAATCCGTAGCCCCTGTTTCGAGTTGCAAATATTAGCAACAGAACCAGTATCAAATACCCAGGTGCTACTGCGAGCATTAGTAAGGTACACATCAATAACATGTATATCACATATACCTTTGTTCACTTTGCCATCCTTCTTATCCGCCAAATACTTGGGGCAGTTCCGCTTCCAGTGACCAGTCTGCTTGCAGTAGAAGCACTCAGTTTCAGGCTTAGGTCCAGACTTGGGTTTCTTCTCTTGAGCAGCAACTGGCTTGCTGTTCTTCTTGAAGTTCCCCTTCTTCTTTCCTTTGCCCTTTTTCTTGAAACTAGTGGTCTTGTTGACCATCAACACTTGATGCTCTTTCTTGATTTCTACCTCCGCAGCTTTCAGCATCGCGAAGAGCTCGGGAATAGTCTTGTTCATCCCTTGCATATTATAGTTCATCACGAAGCTCTTGTAGCTTGGTGGCAGTGATTGGAGAATTCTGTCAATGACGCAATCATCTGGAAGATTAACTCCCAATTGAATCAAGTGATTATTATACCCAGACATTTTGAGTATATGCTCACTGACAGAACTGTTCTCCTCCATCTTGCAGCTATAGAACTTATTGGAGACTTCATATCTCTCAATCCGGGCATTTGCTTGAAATATTAACTTCAACTCCTGGAACATCTCATATGCTCCATGACGTTCAAAACGTCGTTGAAGTCCCGATTCTAAGCCGTAAAGCATGGCACACTGAACTATCGAGTAGTCATCAGCTTTCCTCTGCCAGACGTTCATAACATCTGGCGTTGCTCCAGCAGCAGGCCTGGCACCTAGCGGTGCTTCCAGGACGTAATTCTTCTGTGCAGCAATGAGGATAATCCTCAAGTTACGGACCCAGTCCGTGTAATTGCTACCATCATCTTTCAACTTTGCTTTCTCAAGGAACGCATTAAAATTCAACGGAACAACAGCACGAGCCATCTATCTACAATCAACTTAAACAAGCAAGATACTATCAGGTACTAAGTTCATGATAAATTTAAGTTCAATTAATCATATTACTTAAGAACTCCCACTTAGATAGACATCCCTCTAATCCTCTAAGTGATCACGTGATCCAAATCAACTAAACCATGTCCGATCATCACGTGAGATGGAGTAGTTTCATCGGTGAACATCATTATGTTGATCATATCTACTATATGATTCACGCTCGACCTTTCGGTCTCCGTGTTCCGAGGCCATATCTGTATATGCTTGGCTCGTCAAGTATAACCTGAGTATTCCGCGTGTGCAACTGTTTTGCACCCGTTGTATTTGAACGTAGAACCTATCACACCCGATCATCACGTGGTGTCTCAGCACGAAGAACTTTCGCAACGGTGCATACTCAGGGAGAACACTTATTGATAATTTAGTGAGAGATCATCTTATAATGCTACCGTCAATCAAAGCAAGATAAGATGCATAAAAGGATAAACATCACATGCAATCAATATAAGTGATATGATATGGCCATCATCATCTTGTGCTTGTGGTCTCCATCTCCGAAGCACCGTCATGATCACCATCGTCACCGGCGTGACACCTTGATCTCCATCGTAGGATCGTTGTCGTCTCGCCAAGCTTGTGCTTCTACGACTATCGCTACCGCTTAGTGATAAAAGTAAAGCATTACATCGCGATTGCATTGCATACAATAAAACGACAACCATAAGGCTCCTGCCAGTTGCCGATAACTCGGTTACAAAACATGATCATCTCATACAATAAACTTCAGCATCATGCCTTGACCATATCACATCACAACATGCCCTGCAAAAACAAGTTAGACGTCCTCTACTTTGTTGTTACAAGTTTTACGTGGCTGCTACGGGCTTAAGCAAGAACCAATCTCACCTACGCATCAAAACCACAACGATAGTTTGTCAAATAGACTCCGTTTTAACCTTCACAAGGACCGGGCGTAGCCACACTTGGTTCAACTAAAGTTGGAGAGACTGTCGCCCGCAAGCCACCTATGTGCAAAGCACGTCGGGGGAACCGGTCTCGCGTAAGCGTACGCGTAATGTTGGTCCGGGTCATCTCGTCCAACAATGCCGCCGAACCAAAGTATGACATGCTGGTAGGCAGTATGACTTATATCGCCCACAACTCACTTGTGTTCTACTCGTGCATATAGCATCAACATAAATAACCTAGGCTCGGATACCACTGTTGGGTTTCGTAGTAATTTCAAAAAATTTCCTACGCACACGCAAGATCATGTGATGCATAGCAACGAGAGGGGAGAGTGTTGTCTACGTACCCACGCAGACCGACTGCGGAAGCGTTGACGCAACGTAGAGGAAGTAGTCGTACGTCTTCACGATCCAACCGATCAAGTACCGAAACTACGGCACCTCCGAGTTCGAGCACACGTTCAGCTCGATGACGATCCCCGGACTCCGATCCAGCAAAGTGTCGGGGAAGAGTTCCGTCAGCATGACGGCGTGGTGACGATCTTGATGTACTACAGCAGCAGGGCTTCGCCTAAACTCCGCTACAGTATTATCGAGGAATATGGTGGCTGGGGGCACCGCACACGGCTAAGGAATAGATCACGTGGATCAACTTGTGTGTTTCTGGGGTGCTTCTGCCTCAGTATATAAAGGACTAGAGGGGGGAGGCTGGCCGGCCAAGCTTGGCGCGCCAGGAGAGTCCTACTCCCTCTGGGAGTAGGATTCCCCCCCAATCCTAGTTGGAATAGGATTCGCGGAGGGGGAAAAGAGAGAGGGGGGCCGGCCACCTCTCCTTGTCCTAATAGGACTAGGGGAGGGAGGGTGGCGCGCAGCCCATCTAGGGCAGCCCCTTCTCTTTTCCACTAAGGCCCATATAGCTCCCGGGGGGTTCCGGTGACCTTCCCGGTACTCCGGTAAAATCCCGATTTCACCCGGAACACTTCCGATATCCAAACATAGGCTTCCAATATATCAATCTTTATGTCTCGACCATTTTGAGACTCCTCGTCATGTCCGTGATCACATCCGGGACTCCGAACAACCTTCGGTACATCAAAATGCATAAACTCATAATATAACTGTCATCGTAACCTTAAGCGTGCGGACCCTACGGGTTCGAGAACAATGTAGACATGACCGAGACACGTCTCCGGTCAATAACCAATAGCGGGACCTGGATGCCCATATTGGCTCCTACATATTCTACGAAGATCTTTATCAGTCAGACCGCATAACAACATACGTTGTTCCCTTTGTCATCGGTATGTTACTTGCCCGAGATTCGATCGTCGGTATTCCAATACCTAGTTCAATCTCGTTACCGGCAAGTCTCTTTACTCGTTCTGTAATACATCATCCCGCAACTAACTCATTTAGTTGCAATGCTTGCAAGGCTTAAGTGATGTGCATTACCGAGAGGGCCCAGAGATACCTCTCCGACAATCGGAGTGACAAAACCTAATCTCGAAATACGCCAACCCAACATGTACCTTTGGAGACACCTGTAGTACTCCTTTATAATCACAACATGTATAAGTCATGAAGAAAGCAATAGCAACATACTAAACGATCGGGTGCTAAGCTAATGGAATGGGTCATGTCAATCAGATCATTCTCTTAATGATGTGATCCCGTTAATCAAATAACAACTCATTGTTCATGGTTAGGAAACATAACCATCTTTGATTAACGAGCTAGTCAAGTAGAGGCATACTAGTGACACTAAGTTTGTCTATGTATTCACACATGTATTATGTTTCCGGTTAATACAATTCTAGCATGAATAACAAACATTTATCATGATATAAGGAAATAAATAATAACTTTATTATTGCCTCTAGGGCATATTTCCTTCATCACCTTCATCGACGCGAGGGCTGCCTCGCGCAGCTCCACCTGCTCCTCCAGTGAGTGGCACCAGGCCAGGAGCTCCCGAGCCCGCTCCTTTGCTGCAGTTCGCCGCCGGTCAGCTTCCCGGCCTCCTCGGCGGCCCAAAATCGGGCCTCCCGAGAGGCCACCAGCGACGCCTTGGCCTCTGCGTCGTCAAGATCGCGCTGACGGCACACAAGGGCGATGGCACCCTCCAGCTCGCGCCTCTCTACAGCCAGGCGCAGGCCCTCGGCCTCAAGGCGCGCGTCTTCATCAGCAAGCTCCTCACCAAGCAGGCTTACCACGTCAGCCGCCCTTCGAAGGAATCCTTGGCGGAGAGCGCGACGCTCCCGAGCGCGCTCGAGCACGTCTTCCACACCATCATCTGCCCCAAGCAAGCGTCGGGGGCCACGAATCAGCACTCCCCCTCCGGGCAGGGGGCTGGGGGCTGGCACCCTCGCGACGGCCGGGCACGCCATGCCAGAAGCCCGGCCTGGAGCCAGCCCGTCCCCAGGTGAAGAGCGCAGGGAGCGCCTCAGCCAATTGCAGTCCACGACCAGGCGAGAAGCCCACGGCAGGCTGGCTATGCCACGAGAAGGCCCGCGAAGGAGGATCGCGAGGTGCGCAGGGCCACGATGCGCCTCAGGATGGTTCGCCTCTCTGATCGCCCTCACCACAAGGGCTCTGCTGCTAGGAGTGCTTGAGGACGATGGAGGGGGCGAAGCCAAGGGGGACGGCACCTCAGCCGTCTCCGCGAGCTCGGCTGGAAGGGGCCTGCGGAGCAAGGGTCAGTAAAAGCAACAGAAGGATCGGGAGCTGGGAAAGGAGAAGGCTTACTCATCAGTGGCGAAGTACTTCCTACGCTTCAGTAGGCGACAAGGGTAATCGTCGCCCAGGGCCTCCCTTCTCTTCCGGAGGGCCTCAAAGTCCACGCGGAAGCGGCCCAAGAGTTGGGCGCAAGGATCAACCTGCGACGAAGACGGAGCGTCAAGGTGATCTGTGTCAGAGGCGCCCGCCTGATGCGCGCTGCCAATCGCCTCGCCAAGAGAAGCAGCTGGAGCCTCAGGGGCCTCATTCACAGGCGCTGAGGGCAGCTGCTTGCCACCCTCAGCCTCAGTGGCACGGGCCCCAAGAGCTGCTCCCTCATGAGCATCGCCCTGCGCTATCACCCCGGCGGGAGCCCCCTTGGCCTCTGGCGCCTCATGCCTCCCTGCTCCGCCGCTTGAGGAAGAGTTGCCGTGGCCGACTGGAAGGGCAGTCACCATCACTCGGTTCTCGCGAGGTCCCTGGAGGCCGGCGGGGCGCGACCCCCACTCATCAAAGATAGGCATCTGCTTCACAAAATCGCCCCTGCTCTGGCAAAGGTACAGCAAGGCCCCTCCCTGCTGGATGCTGCCAGGGTTGGGGTCCCCAGTCAGGGTCAAGAGCGCTGTCCTCAGCACTTCAGGCGTCAGGTCCTCTTCCTGGAGCCTCATACGATCATCGCGCCCGCTGAAGGCCCACATCCGGCGGGAGTGGCGTTGGAGAGGATCAACGCGGCGTAGCAGGAACTCCTTCACCACCTTGGGCGTTGTCACGCTAAGCGACCTCAAGAACGCGAAGCGGTGCCAGACGAAGACGAGCCGAGGGCTCTCAAGCGTCTCCTGGCCCCAGCCCGAATTGGGGACAGCAGGCAAAGTTGGCTCCGATAGCAGGGGGCTGGGCACCCCTGCATCCACATACAGCCACCGCTCGCGGAACCCATCCGCGGGCAGAGGGAGCTTGAAGTCAATCCCAGAGGCCGCTGTCTCAGACGCGGCAACGAAGCTCTCGCACGCCCAGCATTGGGTAGGGTCGACAAGGCGCAGCGAGAAGAAGTGGCGCAGCAAGGCAACCGAAGGAAGGATGCCCATCATAGCCTCGCAAACAAAGGCGAAGACCGAAAGGAGGGTGATGGATTCAGGACCCAGATGCATCATGTGGATCTGATAGTGGGAAAGCACGGCATTGAAGAAATCAGAAAAGGGAGGAACCAGACCCGCCCACAGGGCGTCGGCGAAACACGGGACCTCGGTGACTATCCTGTCGATGGAGAAGTGGGACGCGGGCCAGGCCGTCATCCTCCCGCATTCGTTAAAGATAGTGGCCAGAGCCGAGCTGACCTTGCCCAAGCCCTCGGCGAGGGCTGCCAACGGCGGCGGGCAAGGCGGAGGCACGGGTTTCTTCCCTCTTCCCTTCTTCGTCGGAGCCATGGTGATGGGAAGGGGGGGAGTTCGAGATTGGGTTGAAAACAGAAGCTGGAGTTCGAGCGGAGGAAGGACAGAGGGCGCTCGAGCGACAGAAAGGGGAGCGGCTGTGTACAACTACGAGTCCACCTAGCATGGCGCAAAATAAGGGGGGCATGGGGGAACAGTGCCGCCCACGTCCAATCAACCGCCACGCGGCGCCCAAGGCCGCAGGCTGTTAGGGCCCGCGGCGCTTCGCCCTTGCCCTTCCGCCTCCCTGCACGGCCAAGTCCGGGCGCGCCTTGGGCCCGGGGGCTACTGTCGGCGTTCTGGGAATGGGGGTCCCCAGACTTGCCTGCCTGCGGCCTGCGGCATGGCCCAAAGGGGGGCCCAGCATGGCCCATCTTCATCGACACAGACCCAAGACCCTCGCGAGGGGCCAAGCCTCGTGGGGCGGACGACACGGAGCTTCCTCAGGCACGGCCTCATCAGGCTGGCTCGCGAGGAGGCGGAGAGATCAAGGCGGGGTACCTCACGAGGCGCCCGTGACGCAAGCCATGACGACCAAAGGTGCCAGGCGGGCGCCAGCCCGCGCAGTGTCCTCCTTTCCTCTTTGGTGCAAAGGGAGCAAGCGCATCCGCGGAGTACCGAGGCATCAGGCAAAGGTTGCCATTTCGGTGCAACAAGACCAAGACCAGGGGGACTGCAAGACGGAGGTCATCGTGGAGCCCAAGACGGTGTCACCACCAGAGCTTTGTGCAGGCGAAGACTACTTTTGTCAGGATAGCTAGTACTAGCTGTCCCCCTTCAAATTAGCCCGCCATTGTTGGCTCCCTTCCCGCTCCATATTTGGGAAGAGGACCGGGGCCTCTATAAATAGGACCAGCCACCCACAGGGTAGGAGGCAGAGGCGAAGGACGAAGAAGAGAAGATCAAAATCAGAGAGAGAGAGAGAGAAGGGTGACTGAACTCCTCCTAGCAGTTCGTCCCCCCCCCCCAGCCAAGAACAGACCCTCGCGAGGCTGTTCTTCCTTGTATTGTTCATCATCATCAGCCCAAGAGGCAATTCACCACACCACACACTGGAGTAGGGTATTACACCACAATGGTGGCCCGAACCAGTATAAACCCTGTGTCTCTTGTGTCGTTCTTCCCATAGCTTAGATCTTGGCGAGGCGGAGGGGTGCAGGTAGGTAGGAGGCGAAATCTTCGCGCGCACCCTAGTGTTCGAACCTCAAGGGTCTGCCGGAACCCAAAATCCGACAACATCTACGGTCAATAACCAATGGCGGAACCTGGATGCTCATATTGGCTCCTACATATTCTACGAAGATCTTTATCGGTCAATCTGCATAACAACATACGTCATTCCCTTTGTCATCGGTAAGTTACTTGCCCGAGATCCGATCGTCGGTATCATCATACCTAGTTCAATCTCGTTATCGGCAAGTCTCTTTACTCGTTCTGTAATGCATCATCCCGTAACTAACTCATCAGTCACATTGCTTGTAAGGCTTATAGTGATGTGCATTACCGAGAGGGCCCAAAGATACCTCTCCGATACACAGAGTGACAAATCCTAATCTCGATCTATGCCAACCCAAAAAACACCTTCGGAGACACCTGTAGATCATCTTTATAATCACCCAGTTACATTGTGACATTTGATAACACACAAGGTGTTCCTTCGGTATTCGGGAGTTGCATAATCTCATAGTCAGAGGAATATGTATAAGTCATGAAGAAAACAATAGCAATAAAACGTAACGGTCATTATGCTAAGCTAACGGATGGGTCTTGTCCATCACATCATTCTTCTAATGATGTGATCTCATTTATCAAATGACAACACATGTCTATGGCTAGGAAACTTAACCATCTTTGATTAGCGAGCTATTCTAGTAGAGGCTTACTAGGGACACTCTGTTTGTCTATGTATTCACACATGTACTAAGTTTCCGGTTAATACAATTCTAGCATGAATAATAAAAATTTATCATGATATAAGGAAATATAAATAACAACTTTATTATTGCCTCTAGGGCATATTTCCTTCACGCACTAATGTGATAGAGAGGAGGCCAGCGGACCAAGCTGCCGAGGGAAGTCGCGTTAACCACGTCGACAAATTCCTACAAATTTTAACATCGGTGGCCATAGAGGCCGCCAGAAATCTATGCCAACGCGACATACACACCGCAACAAAAAATCTCCGTGATGGGGAGTTTTGACAGAATTTTATTCACCAAGTCGTGACGGCGCTGCCGCCACGTAAGAAGATCTCTTCTAGGTTTTGGATAGTAGAGAAACTTTCAGATGGTTTTTCAAATTAGTACATCCTTCAAGATACTAACCTGTTGCATGATCAAGGTAATAAGTAGCATTTAGAAAACCTAGCATTAACCAGAAGGTAGCTCAAAAGTTTGAGCGATGGAGGTCGACGGAAGTACAGATCGACAATGAATGTACTCAAGGATGACTCACCGGAGAAGAATTTTGTGCTTCGGATTGGGTTCTTCTAAAATCTAAAACAAAATATTGTGACCATGAACCTCATGGCCCATGACTAGGGAAAAGGCACATACATGATTTACACGACAAATCCACCTGAACCAAGGATGAACCCCTTCGTCTCGTGGCTCCCCGGCATAGGTGATTAGGGTTCCCCCTGCTTCCTGTTGACACTGCTGCTGGTATGCTCCTAATCCGTTTAGGTGTTTTTAGTCTGGTTAGGATTTTTGCCCTGCTCAGAAAGGCGGGGCGGTCGCGTCCCAGGTAGCGTGTCTCTGGCGGATCTCATAGGATTATGTCGATGTTTGTCTATGATGGATTTGCTTGGATCGGGTCTTCATTCGTCTGTGTTTGTGTGTTTACATGTTGAATCCTTTCGATCTATACTTCTTCTCACCGACGACAGTTGCTATTCTGGTGAGCCAGTCTTGTGGCGCCTTAGAGCATCTCCAACAATTCCCATGAAAAACTCCTGATAAAAATAATTTTATCGGGTGTCCATATAATTGAGGGTAAGTTGTCTTGTGAGGTTTTTTCTCGGTCCCTATAAACATCTTCATCTAAAATCCAGATTTTTTCTATTTCCCATTAAACAAGCACAAATGGCACAAGCATGGCGGCCAGGCAATGACGACTCATCACGGTCCTATAACTTCAATGGTTGCCTCCCGCCAAATTTTACGCGAAGGCTCATCTTCCTCTAGATAAAATGGGAAGTTGGGGAGGATTTACGGGATCATGTAATAATAATGCGTGTTTACATAAACTGTTTGAGATGTTTTTGGCCCAACTCTTCCGTAAATAGTGGTTATTTTCGAGATAGGGAATTGTTCGAGATGCACTTAGCACGATGACTTTTTGACTGTTCGCTACAACAAGGTTTGTGTGATTCCAAAGTTGTGTGCTTTCAACATGCTTCATTGAGGGTCTGTTCTGAATCTCTCCCACTCTCAGCTTTACAGACTCCAAGAAAATCATACTGAACGCATTAGTTTCAAGAAGCTAAAAGTTCTCGAAGCTCTCATGGGCCGTAGTGCAATTTTGCGAAGCAAGAAAACCCAAGCTCTGCGTTTAGAAGAATATGAGGTTCCATCTATTTACAATCAATATGCCACCATCCAGGAAAACGATTCGACCTCCATGCGCACGAACCCCTCAAGGCCTCACCTAAACGTTTCCCTTTCCTTTGTCCCACGTTCACGCACCCTCCTTGTTCTCTCTCTCGATCCCCCCGTCGTCGCGGCGCCAGGGCCGCTTCCCCTATCGCCGACCGGATCCTCTCCTCCGCCTACAAATCCGACCATCCCAATCTATTTCCCGCCGGATCCATTCCTCAGCGCCGCTAGTCCCGTCGTCAGCGAGGAGCAGCAACACCAAGGGAAGGAGGAGCTTGCCGGAACGCCATTGATGGCTCTCGAACCCCTTCTGAGCCAGCAGCAACATCCTGATGAACGGACCCCCTCTCCCACCATAGGCTGCTTCCAGCCGGCCCAAGGTGATTCCAGGCAGGCTTGCAGTCCCACCAGCTGGGCTGCCAGCGTATTGCATCGCTAGGAGAAGCTACAGTGTTTTCGAACGGTTTCCCAGCACTAGGTGAAGTGAGAAGCCAAACAAGAAGCTGAGTTTGAGAAGTTGTAGGACATCAGAATATACCTTAATTGTAGTCGTCGCTAGGTGTCTATGAATTTGGATGCAATTTCTGTTACCCCACGTGTCTTTTTATTGCCATGACAATTAATGTGATAAATTAAGGGAGTACCTCAAACTCATCTAGATGAGATATAATTTGGTCTCATCCACTTTGAAAACAAGAACAAATACAACCCACGTCAGCACAACGCATCTTATAGCATCACATTTAATGGCTATAAAAGGTGAATGAGACCAAATTATATCTCATCTAGATGAGTTCTAGCAAAACTGATAAATTAATGAGCCGGAAATTTGAGAGATTGGAATTTTGAACAGTTTTGCTAAAGCACATCTAGATGTGCCATAAGTATTGCACATCTAAATCCTATGTTATTGATCTTACGTTGATATTCGGGTTGCACATCTAGATGTGTCTAGATACACCCAATTTTGAAATCTGGCAATTGGAGGAGAAGCTCCTCCGAATTTGCCACCAACCCGCTCGTGTCTCCCCAAAATCGCGCCCCAGCCCCCAAACGGAAAACTCTCGAACCCGTAAAGGCTCCGCTTCTTCTCCAAGCTCCTCACCTCACCGCCAGCTTTGACCTCGCCGGCGTCCACCCAAATCCGCCTCGCCCCGCCCCGCCCATGGCTCAGACCACCCACTAGTTCTCGCCGCCTCCCCCATGACGTCCGAGCGCCCGCTTATCGACGCCGCCTCCGCGCACCCGCCGCCGCCGGCGTCGCAACTCCCGCCATCGCAGCCGGAGCCTTCCGTTCGCGCTGACCACCTGGGCTTCTCCGTTGAGGTCCCGGACCCCTTCCGCCCCTCCCGACGCGACCAGCCCGACCCGTCGGCGTCGGAGCGGGAGCTCCACGAGGGGGGTGAGTACCGCGCCGTCGCCGTGGGGGAGCCATCGCCGGAGTTTGCCGGCAACGCTGTCCGGACGGCCAAGTACTCCGCGCTCACCTTCCTGCCGCGCAACCTGTTCGAGCAGTTCCGACGGCTGTCGTACGTCTACTTCCTCGCCATCACCGTGCTCAACCAGCTCCCCCAGGTCGCCGTCTTTGGCCGTGGCGCGTCTGTGCTCCCGCTGGCCTTCGTGCTCTTCGTCACCGCTGTGAAGGACGCCTACGAGGACATCCGCCGCCACCGCTCCGACCGCAGGGAGAACAACCGCCTCGCCGCCGTCCTCGCGCCACAAACCGCCGGCGAGTACCTCCCCAAGAAATGGAAGCACATACGCGTCGGGGACGTCGTGCGCGTCGCGTCCAACGAGACGCTCCCGGCCGACATGGTTCTGCTCGCCACTAGTGACCCCACTGGCCTCGCGCACGTCCAGACCGTCAATCTTGACGGGGAGACCAACCTCAAGACGAGGTATGCCAAGCAGGAGACGCAGTTGAGGTTCTCTCACGACGGCCACGTAGCTGGTATGCTGCATTGCGAGCGGCCCAACAGGAACATTTATGGGTTCCAGGCGAATTTGGAGATCGACGGCAATCGTGTCTCACTCGGACCGTCCAACATTGTGCTCCGTGGTTGTGAGCTCAAGAATACCACATGGGCTATAGGGGTCGTGGTTTATGCTGGAAAGGAGACTAAGGTCATGCTCAACAACTCTGGGCCGCCATCCAAGCGTAGCCGCTTGGAGACACAGTTGAATCGGGAGACAGTCATATTGTCCATTATGCTCATTGGGATGTGCATAACTGCATCTGTGCTCGCAGGGATTTGGCTGCTGAATCACCAGCGGGAGCTTGAGTTCACCCAATTCTTTAGAGAAAAGGATTACACAACCGGGAAGAACTACAATTACTATGGAATCGGAATGCAGATATTCGTTACATTCCTCATGGCCGTCATAGTGTATCAGGTCATCATTCCTATCTCGTTGTATATATCAATGGAGTTGGTACGACTTGGGCAAGCATATTTCATGGGCGCTGACAATGACTTGTATGACGAATCGTCAAGGTCCAGGTTCCAGTGCAGGGCTCTGAATATAAATGAGGACTTGGGGCAGATTAAGTATGTTTTCTCTGATAAGACAGGGACGCTGACAGAGAACAAGATGGAGTTCATGTGTGCATCCATTCACGGAGTTGATTACAGTTCTGGCAAACCTGCATGTGGGTCCTCAGTTGTAGGTACGATGACTTTAATTTATATTACTTGTTTGATGTTGCTGTTTCCTAATAAGACCTCTTATTTGCTGGTTTTGGTCAGTTGATGATCTTCTGTGGACACCAAAAATGGCAGTTAGGACTGACCCTCAGCTTTTGAAGTTATTGAACAATGACAGCTCAAATGAGGAAGCAAAGCTTGTCCTTGAATTCTTCCTTGCTCTTGCTGCCTGCAATACAATTGTGCCACTTGTCCTGGACACTAGAGATCCTAAACAAAAGTTGATTGATTATCAGGGTGAGTCCCCTGATGAGCAGGCACTAGCTTATGCTGCAGCAACTTATGGCATTGTGCTTGTTGAGCGAACATCTGGTTACGTAGTGATCGATGTCCTTGGTGACAGACAGAGGTAAGATAGCTCTCAACTTTCGCTTTGTGACCATTGTATTTGGCAATACTTCATGAGTGTGTTTTCGATAGAATTTAGTACCGGCTATCTAACTGAAATGCAAAATTTTGTGATATCAAAAGTTATTATGTGACTAGGAGTGGAGGGACACTATCCATGATCTCTTCATCTCTAGAAAACTATCAGCAGACATACTGCCTGTGTAGTCTCCTACAGTCTGAGGCAGCTGGTAGTTGGTAGCATCAAGCATCTGATTACGGTTAGCACAAATGTTTTTATGCCTTTTGCTTTGTAATGTTACTGATGTCATTTCCGACCCAAAAAGAACTTCCGAGTAGATCCGAAGGTTATTAACATGACATTAGGGCTTGTGCCACACCCAGGGCTGAAAGCTCCCACGCAAGGTGGGGTCTGGGGAAGGGAATTTCTAGACAGCCTTACCCATGCATAATAATTCTGCAAGGAGGCTGATTCGAACCCAGGACCTCTAGGCCACAAGTGGAGAGACTCTACTACTGTGCCTGGCCTGCCCTTCAACTGTTTGGCTGGGAGGGACTTCCAAATTTGAACAGTGGTAGGAAATTCGTTTGTCAATTTAGAAAATTATTTAAATTATACAGGGCCAATAGGCAAATATGTGAGTTACCAGTCCATACAATTTTGCTGTTTTTCATTCTTCTGTGTGAGTCAGTTGTCAATTGGAACCGTACACGTCAAGTTGACATCTATTTTAGGAGTTATCTCCTTTACCAATTCGGTGTGTCAAATTGTATTCGTCGGGGCTTTGTCCCATAGTAGGTGTTTCGATGTCAAGCATTCTGCAGTGTGTTCCCCGGCGATGCTGAACTCGCTCTCCCCTTTCCCTCTGCTTCTGGACTTGTAACTGCTGTATTTCCGTTATTTGTTTACTGGAAAGGGGTTATGCCCGGTTCCAAAAAAAAAATGTCATTTCGGACATGTCTTAAGTCAAACTTTAAAACATGGACTACAGATATTATTCCAAATATTTAGATTGAGAACTTGTAAATCATATGTTTGGATTTGTCTCGAAAGTATATTCATATAATGTAATGATTTTCCATAATTAGCGGTCAAAGGTAAATCTCGAAGAACAGTTCAGTATTCAAAATGAAATGTATTTGTGCTATGGAGGGAGTAATATATTTTGCAACATGCGCTGCGATTCATTTCACACCTGACCCAAATTTAATACTCCCTCTGATCCATATTAATTGTTGCTGGTTTATTAATTGTCGCTTGGCTTACGTGCCAGTACTAATCTACTACTCCCTCCGTCCGAAAAAGCTTGTTCCAAGCTTGTTCCTCAAATGGATGTATCTAGCACTAACTTGATGCTAGATACTGTTGGATAAGTCTGTGTACTAGGGTCGTTGTGGGGCTGCAGCACATGGTCCTTGTGGGGCTGCAGCACATGGTCCTTGTGGCAGTTAGGATAGAGTTCCTGATCATCAAGGACTGGCCGTTAGGATAGCATCTTAGACTGGCATCTTAGACTAGCATCTTAGACTGGCATCTTAGACTAGCATCTTAGACTGGCATCTTAGTAGCATCTCAGCATATGCTTGGCTGGCTAGCAGCCTATAAGTATGTAACCCCAACCCCTCAGGTTGGTATGGCATTGTGTGAGAAATAAACCAACGAAAATTGTCCCAAACTCTCCTAGTGTCATCCACAACTATCAATGCTCAGGTTCAAAGGTCTAACAAGTGGCATCAGAGCCTCGTTATCTTGTACCCTGAGCATTTCCTGTGAGCAGCCCAAGTCGGTAGCAGCAGCTGCTCCGTCTGCCTCTGGTTACTTTCCTCCCTCCGGACTGTCGAGCAGCAGTTCGTCTTCAACAGCCTCCTCTTCACGCAACAGCCCCCCTGCAGCGAGCCATGTCTGCAGGTCGCTCTCAGCACACGGCCACCTCGAGCATGCGGCGCCGGCAGGAGGCCGAGCGCGCCGTGGCAGAGGAGCGTGAGCGAGCAGCTGTAGCAGCAGCAGCTGCTGCAGCAAGGGTGTCGAGGCTGGCTGCAGCGGAGCTGGCAGCAGCCAAAGCGGAGGTAGAAGCAGCCAGGGCGGAGTTAGAAGCAGCAGCAGCAGCAGACGCAGCACGTGAGGCTACGGCGGATGCCAAAGCACTTCGCGGCGGCTCCGGCAGCTCCAACAGCTCCGCGCCTGCGGACGACGGCGCTGACGCAGACCGCGCCAAAGTGGCGCAAGAGCGGACGGCGCAGTGGGCAGCCGAGCACGCCCGTGCTCCAGGTGCAGGTGCATGTTAACGTACAAGATCTTAACGTAAGTTAGTTAGAATAGGTCATGTATATCTTGTTCAAACAACCAGCGTATATCTCCACCGGTTGTTGTACTTATCCTGTACTTGTAATCTTGGCAATCAAGTCATTGCCCATATAAATACATGACCTGCTCCTCGGGGCATTGCATGGCAAACAATTCTCTTTAACTTGGTATACAGAGCACCAAGATCCCATCTTCCACCATGGCCGACACCACCCCCAGCCTCCTCTCCAACACCGCCGGCGCTCTCACCACCCAGCCTATCGGCACCCTTGCCACCAGTTCAAGCTCCTCTGCCGCACCCACGATCACCTCGATCGGAAACCTCATCACCCTACATCTCACCAGGGACAACTTCCTTCTGTGGAAGACCCAAGCTGTCCCTGCCCTCGCCTCGAACGGCTTGTTCGGATATGTCTCCGGCTCTGAAACGGCGCCGCCACACACCATCACAGAAGGCACCGGCGATGCGGCCCAGGAGGTGGCCAATCCGGCGTTCCTTCGGTGGTACCAGCAGGATCAGCTGGTGATGATCGCCCTCCTCGGCTCCATGACCGAGGATATCCTTGGACAGATGACGCAGCTCCGCACGTCTGAACAGGTCTGGACTACTCTTCATGACATGTTTGCCTCACAAAATCGTGCTCGCGTCATGCAGCTGCGCTACCAGCTCTCCAACCTGAAGAAGAAGGACCTCACCGCCTCTGAGTACTACCGCAAGATGCGGGGCTTTGCTGATGCCATGGCGTCCATTGGCAAGCCCCTCACCGACGAGGAGGTGCTTGGCTACATACTCGCCGGACTAGGTCCTGAGTTTGAGCCATTGGTCGCGTCGGTCACGGCGTGCGATGATCCCATCAGCCTCAGCAGCTTCTACGCGTTCCTCCTCAGTGCCGAACTCCGCCTTGAGCAGCAGGCTTCCGTCGGCGCGATCCACCCTTCGGCGAACTTCGCCGCTCGCAACCCTGATGGTCGCGGTGCTGGCCGCGGCAACCAGGGTTGCAACCCGGGTGGCCACCAGGGTGGACAAGGCGGCAGCAACAGCGGCAATCGTGGCCGCGGCGGACGCGGCCGCGGCAACGGCCGCAGCAACCTCAAGTGTCAAGTCTGCGGCAAGTTCGGCCATGACGCGCTGCACTGCCGCAACCGCTTCAACCATGCGTTCCAGCCTGAAGATCAGCGTGAGCGCTCCGCCAACACCGCCAACACGGGCTCCTACTCCGTCGACACAGATTGGTACGTCGACACAGGGGCGACCGATCACCTGACGAACGACCTTGATCGTCTCGCCATCCACGAGCGCTACAGCGGCAAGGACAAGGTGCATGTCGCGAACGGAGCAGGTTTGTCTATCTCACATGTTGGTCATTCATCTATACCTGGCTCATCTAAACCACTTCACCTCCGCAATATTTTGCATGTTCCTGATGTTGACAAAAATCTGCTCTCTGTTAATCGACTAGCCTATGACAATGATGCCTTTGCTGAATTTCACCCTCGTGTTTTTTATCTTAAGGACCGAGCAACGAGGACGGTTCTTCTTCGCGGTAGATGCCGCAATGGTCTTTACCCGGTGCCAAGCCTTCAGTCTTCGTTCCTTTCGTCAAATAATCGTCGAGCTTTTGCCGGTGTCAAGCTCTCCCCGGACCTTTGGCATCGCAGATTAGGTCATCCAGCAAAGAATGTCGTTGATTTAGTGCTTAGATCAAATAAATTCGCTTGTGCACCATCTCTCGAGTCTAGCGTGTGTGATTCTTGCCAACGAGCAAAGATACATCAGTTACCTTTTTATAATTCCAATCATGTTACTTATGCGCCTCTTGAACTTGTTCACACGGATGTTTGGGGTCCGGCCATCACATCTGTTGGTGTTTTTAAGTATTATGTGAGTTTCCTGGATGATTTCAGCCGTTTTACATGGATTTACCTTTTAAAACGCAAATCTGATGTGGAACAAGTTCTCTACAATTTTCAGAAACATGTCGAACGCATGCTTGATACTAAGATCAAGACTGTTCAATCCGACTGGGGCGGTGAGTATCACCGTCTCAATCGCTACTTTGCTCGCTAAGGCATCACACACCACGTTACTTGCCCCCATACGTCACAACAAAACGGCATCGCCGAACGAAAACATCGTCATATAGTTGAAACAGGCATCGCCCTTCTTGCTCATTCATCACTTCCACTTCGTTTTTGGGATGAGGCCTTCCTCGCTGCATGCTACCTCATTAATCGTATGCCAACACCTGTGCTCAAAAATTCCACACCTATTTTTTGTCTTTTGAATGAAAAACCAGACTACACTTTCCTTCGTGCTTTTGGATGTGCTTGCTGGCCGAATCTTCGGCCCTACAACAACAGGAAACTCGAATTTCGCTCTCGTCAACGTGTTTTTCTCGGGTACAGTTCCATGCATAAAGGGTATAAGTGTCTGGATCGGACTAGTGGTCGCATCTACATCTCACGGGATGTTGTTTTTGATGAACATGTGTTTCCTTTTGCCACTTCTCCACCACCATCACAACCAACCGAGCCCCTTCTTCCTACACCTCCCGCCATCTTTCCGGTTACCCAGCCAGCTATAGTGGATGATCGCATGCGACGATATGATATTTCCTTGCTCACTGACCCGTCGTGCAGCTCTCCTTTGCCCGCAGGTACTGCTC
Organism: Triticum urartu; assembly: GCF_003073215.2. NCBI lineage: Eukaryota > Viridiplantae > Streptophyta > Magnoliopsida > Poales > Poaceae > Triticum > Triticum urartu. The sequence goes on along the minus strand of NC_053024.1, from coordinate 222,535,630 downwards.
CAACGTCGCCTTCTGGATCAACGACGCCCTCTGCCTTGACGCCGCCCTCTGGCTCGACGTCTCCCTGCATGCGCCATGCAGATGGGCCTGCGCCGTCGACACCCCGCTCCGGGCCTCGGGTGCCTAGCCCCGGCCCACGATCGCCGGACGCGGCTTCCCCTCCGGAGCCTGCTTCACCGGCCTTGGCGACCCCTTCGTCATCCACGTCCCATGAGCCGGCCTCTACAGCGCCGGCTTGTCCTTCTGTTGTTGCGCCGCCATCGACTGCGCCACATCTAATGACAACACGGCTCCGCGACAACATCGTCCAGCCGTTGGTCCCATCCGACGGTACCGTGCGCTATGACCCTCGACGCCGCGCCTTCCATGCGGCCCCCCGGTCCTATCGTCTTGCTCTCAATGATGCAAAGTGGCGCTCCGCCATGGAGGATGAGTTTTCTGCTCTTCAACAGAACAACACTTGGACTCTCGTGCCTCGTCCTGCTAGCAAGAACATCATCAGCTGTAAGTGGGTTTTTAAGGTAAAGCATAAGTCTGATGGCTCCCTGGACAAGTTCAAGGCTCGTCTCGTCGCTCGCGGCTTCACTCAACAGCATGGTATTGACTACATGGATACGTTTTCTCCTGTCGTCAAACCAGCCACAGTGCGTCTTGTGCTCTCTCTAGCCGTGTCTCGTCGGTGGCACCTACGGCAAGTGGATATCAGCAACGCGTTCCTACACGGTATTCTAACCGAAGAGGCCTACATGCAGCAACCCCCTGGCTTTCATGATCCTGTTCATCCTGATTACGTCTGCAAATTGCACAAAGCATTATATGGGTTAAAACAGTCACCTCGGGCCTGGTATGCTCGCCTAAGTGACCGTCTTTAGCAGCTGGGTTTTACCTCATCAGCAGCTGACACCTCCCTGTTCATCTTTGCTCAGGGTGATCTTACCATCTACATGCTTGTGTACGTTGATGACATTGTCATTGCCAGCTCCTCTTCATCAGCATTGGATCGTCTTCTCCGTCAACTGTCTGCTACCTTTCCGGTGAAGGATCTTGGAACTTTACAGTACTTCTTGGGTATCGAGGTCCTCCGCAATTCAGGGGGAATGATTCTGTCACAACAGAAGTATGCACTTGATCTCTTGCAGCGCACCAACATGGCGAATTGCAAAGCAGTATCGACACCCATGTGTACCCATGACAAGCTCACAAGAGATTCTGGACATGGCCTGAATGAGGAAGAGTCGTTTCAGTACAGAAGCACGGTCGGGGCACTTCAGTATTTGACCTTGACACGGCCTGATTTATCCTATGCCGTCAACAAGGTCTGCCAGTATCTATCACGACCTACTGATGTGCATTGGGAAGCTGTGAAGAGAATCTTGCGGTTGGTGAAAGGCACTGTGTCTACAGGATTGACACTTCGGCGATCTCCATCCACCTTGATAAGCATCTACACCGATGCGGATTGGGCCGGCTGTGCGGACGATCGTAGATCCACAGGTGGCTTCGCGGTTTTCTTCGGACCCAACCTCATCTCATGGAGCGCTCGGAAACAGCCAACGGTGCCACGATCGTCGACTGAAGCGGAATACAAAGCCTTGGCAAATGGAACAGCAGAAGCAACATGGTTGCAGTCCCTGCTGAGAGAACTCAGAGTATCTCAGCCTCGAGCTCCTGTTCTTTGGTGTGACAACCTCGGCGCAACTTACCTCACTGCTAATCCGGTGTTCCATGCTCGCACCAAGCACATTGAGGTAGACTTCCATTTTGTCAGAGAGAAGGTGGCCATGAAAGCATTGGAAGTGCGGTACATCTCCTCTGCTGATCAGATTGCTGATGCTTTCACAAAACCCTTGACAAAGTTGATGCTTGCACGTCTACGTTCCAATCTCCACCTTCATACAGGTTGACATTGAGGGGGAATGTTAACGTACAAGATCTTAACGTAAGTTAGTTAGAATAGGTCATGTATATCTTGTTCAAACAACCAGCGTATATCTCCACCGGTTGTTGTACTTATCCTGTACTTGTAATCTTGGCAATCAAGTCATTGCCCATATAAATACATGACCTGCTCCTCGGGGCATTGCACGGCAAACAATTCTCTTTAACTGTGCGCACCGCGACGGTGGCTGCAACGACCAGGACCGCGGCCTCTACGAGGTCCGGACTGTGGTCAGGGATGTTGGTCCCAGTACTGGGTGGCCTACCCTCACTAAAACCAACTACGTCGAGTGGGCCGGGATCATGAAGGTCAGGCTCCAGGTGCGGCGCATGTGGGAGGCAGTCCAGGACAGCAACGTCGACCACCAAGAGGACCGACGGGCGCTGGACGCCCTCATCGCCGCAGTCCCGCCCGAGATGCAGTTCTCGCTTTCCAGCAAGCGGACTGCCAAGGAAGCTTGGGACGCCATCACCGCGGCACGCATCGGCAGCGACCGTGCTCGCAAGTCCACTCTGCAGGCACTTCGTAAGGAGTGGGAGAGCCTGGCTTTCAAGCCAGGTGAGGACGTTGATGACTTTGCTCTCCGTCTCAACACTCTGCTGCAGAAGTTGGTGAAGTTTGGTGATGCCACCTACACCGAGGAGAGAGCTGTCGAGAAGCTCTTTCGGTGCATCCCTGAGAAGTACAAGCAGATGGCTCGGTCGATCGAGTCCTTGCTGGACCTCTCCACGATGACAATCGAGGAGGCGATAGGTTGCCTCAAGGTCGTCGACACCGACGAGCCATAGCCTTCCTCGGGGCCCATCACCACCGGCGGGAAGCTGCTCCTAACTCGGGAGCAGTGGGATGCCAGCCCCGGTGACAGGAAGAAGGGGGAGCCTTCTTCCACGACGGGCGGCCGCAAGTGTGGCAAGCAGCGTAAGAAGCGAAGAGGCCCCCCGGGCAGGGCACAAGGACGTGCCGAAGGGGACGCCCGCGGAGGCGCCAAGGACGGCGCCGCTGGCAAGCCCAAGCCGGCACAAGACAACAGCTGCCACAACTGTGGCCGGTTTGGCCATTGGGCCAATGAGTGTCGGCAACCACGACAAGGCCAGGCTCACGTCGCACAGGTGAAGGAGGAGGAGACGGCTCTGTTCATGGCGCATGCAAGCATTGAGCTATCGTCAGCGACACCAGTCGCAAAAGCTCTCATCCACCTCGATGAGCCAAAGGCGCACGCTCTTCTCGGCGATGCCTCCGGGAAGGACAGGGTGGTGCCTCGACACCGGCGCCACCCACCACATGACCGGTCGAAGGGAATTCTTTGCCGAGCTCGATTGCGATGCGCGAGGCTCCGTCAAGTTTGGGGATGCCTCCGCTGTGGAAATTAAGGGCGTCGGCTCCGTCATCTTCACCACCAAGACGGGAGAGCACCGGCTGCTCACCGGTGTCTACTACATCCCCGCGCTAAGGAACTCCATCATCAGCTTGGGACAGCTGGATGAGAACGGCTCACGCGTGCTGATTGAGCTTGGGGTCCTACGCATCTGGGATCGCCAGGGTCGCCTTCTAGCCAAGGTACCCAGAGGTGGAAATCGACTCTACGTCCTTGATGTGCAGGTGGCACAACCGGTCTGTCTCACTGTCCGTCGGGACGATGAGGCGTGGCAATGGCATGAGCGCTTTGGGCATCTTCACTTCGAGGCCCTGAAGCGTCTAAGTGCCAAGGAGATGGTACGAGGCCTGCCATGCCTCGACCATGTGGAGCAGTTCTGCGACATCTGCGTACTGACGAAGCAGAGACGACTCCCCTTTCCCCAACAGGCGAGTTTTCGGGCCAAGGAGAAGCTGGAGCTCATGCACGGAGACTTGTGCGGCCCGGTGACGCCAGCCACACCAGGAGGTCGACGCTACTTCCTGCTGCTCGTCGACGATCTCTCTCACTACATGTGGGTGATGATTCTCGGCAGCAAGGGAGAAGCGGCGGACGCCATCAGGCGCGCGCAGGCTGGTGTGAAGGCGGAGAGCGGCCGCAAATTGCGCGTCTTGCACACTGACAACGGCGGCGAATTCACGGCGGCTGAATTCGCGTCGTACTGCGCCGATGAGGGCATCCAGTGCCACTACTCCACGCCGTACAGCCCGCAGCAAAACGGAGTCGTCGAGCGGCGCAACCAGACGGTTGTGGGGATGGCTCGGGCTCTCCTCAAGCAGCGAGGGATGCCGGCTGTTTTCTGGGGAGAGGCGGTGCTGACAGCCGTCTACATCCTCAATCGCTCGCCTACTAAGGCACTCGACGGCAGGACACCGTATGAGGTCTGGCATGGGCGGAAGCCGGCGGTCTCCCATTTGCGGGTCTTTGGCTGTCTTGTGTTCGCTAAGGAGCTTGGCCACATCGGCAAGCTCGACGACAGGAGCACTCCGGGAGTCTTCATCGGCTACGCGGAGGGCTCAAAGGCCTACCGCATCCTCGACCCAAAGACACAGCGTGTGCGCACGGTGCGAGACGTCGTGTTCAACGAAGGGCGAGGGTGGCAATGGGACAAGGCGGTGGACGACGGCGCGACGCCGACGTATGATGACTTCATTGTCGAGTACGCTCACTTCAAGGAAGCCGGGGGAGCAAGTAGCTCCTCACCGCCGGGCACGTCTACCCCGGCCCCCAAAACTACATCGACTCCGGTGCCCGCTACGCCGACGGCACCACAACTGGCGACGCCGCATACTCCAGCCCCGGCGGTCACCACTCCGGGTTCGTCTTCATCAGCACTAGCTCACGCTGAGCACAACCCGATGAAGTTCGCTTCCCCGCTCACTCACGACGAGGAGCAGGTCGACGCGTGGTATGGAGGCGAACAGCTGCGGTATCGCATGATGGATGACCTACTCGGCGACCAGCCGGTGCCGGGACTGATGCCACGTGACCTGGAGGCGCAGCTACAACTCGCGTGTGAGGACGACGAACCACGGTCCTTTGCAGAGGCCGAGAGAGATGCGGCATGGCGCGCCGCGATGCAGTTGGAGATGGATGCGGTCGAGCAAAACCGCACCTGGGAGCTCGCTGACCTCCCTCGTGGTCACCACGCAATCACCCTTAAGTGGGTGTTCAAGATGAAGAGGGATGGAGCCGGCGCCATCATCAAGCACAAGGCTCGCCTGGTGGCCTGAGGCTTCTTGCAGCAGGAAGGAGTCGACTTCGACGACGCCTTCGCTCCAGTGGCACGGATGGAGTCCGTGCGACTTCTTGCGCTAGCTGCCCAGGAGGGCTGGCGTGTCCATCACATGGATGTCAAGTCGGCATTCCTCAACGGTGACTTGAAGGAGGAAGTCTACGTGCATCAGCCACCGGGTTTTGCGATTCCCGGCCAGGAGGGCAAGGTACTCCGCCTGCGCAAGGCCCTCTATGGCCTACGGCAGGCACCTAGGGCGTGGAACGCCAAGCTGGACTCCACGCTGAAGAAGATGGGCTTCGAGCAAAGCCCGCATGAGGCCGCTGTCTACCGACGGGGCAGTGGAGGAAATGCCCTGTTGGTGGGCGTCTATGTTGACGACTTGGTGATCACCGGCACCAAAGATGCAGAGGTGGCGGCATTCAAGGAAGACATGAAGGCCACCTTCCAGATGAGTGATCTGGGGCTCCTCTCCTTCTATCTAGGGATTGAGGTGCACCAGGATCACTCCGGGATCACGCTTCAACAGTCCGCCTACGCCAAGCGCATCGTTAAGCTAGCTGGGCTCACCGGCTGCCATCCAGCTCTCACTCCGATGGAGGAGAGGCTGAAACTGAGCCGCGACAGCACGACGGAGGAAGTGGATGCTACGCAGTACCGACGCCTTGTGGGGAGCCTTCGCTACCTCACCCACACACGGCCGGACCTAGCATTCTCCGTCGGCTATGTCAGTCGGTTCATGGAGCGACCGACGTCGGAACACCAGCAGGCAGTGAAGAGGATCATCTGCTACATAGCAGGGACCCTCGACCACGGCCTCCACTACCCTAGGTGTCCTGGGGCAGCACACTTCGTCGGGTACAGCGACAGCGACCACGCCGGCGACATCGACACCAGCAAGAGCACGAGCGGGATCCTCCTCTTCCTCGGCAAGTGTCTCGTGAGCTGGCAATCAGTCAAGGAGCAGGTGGTGGCCCTGTCTAGCTGTGAGGCTGAGTACATACGGCAAGTGGATGCTAGTACTGACGCCTTGTGGGGAGCCTTCGCTACCTCACCCACACACGGCCGGACCTAGCATTCTCCGTCGGCTATGTCAGTCGGTTCATGGAGCGACCGACGTCGGAACACCAGCAGGCAGTGAAGAGGATCATCCGCTACATAGCAGGGACCCTCGACCACGGCCTCCACTACCCTAGGTGTCCTGGGGCAGCACACTTCGTCGGGTACAACGACAGCGACCACGCCGGCGACATCGACACCAGCAAGAGCACGAGCGGGATCCTCCTCTTCCTCGGCAAGTGTCTCGTGAGCTGGCAATCAGTCAAGGAGAAGGTGGTGGCCCTGTCTAGCTGTGAGGCTGAGTACATACGGCCTCCACCGCCTGCACTCAGGCGCTTTGGCTCGCTCGACTGCTTGGTGATCTTCTCGTTCAAGACACCAGAACGGTGCAGCTCCTGGTGGACAGCAAGTCCGCCCTGGCCCTGGCAAAGAACCCCGTGTTCCACGAACGGAGCAAGCACATCCGGCTGAGGTACCACTTCATCCGCAGCTGTGTGGAAGAAGGGAGCATCGAGGCGAGCTACATCAACACCAAGGATCAGCTCGCAGACCTGCTCACCAAGCCTCTTGGGAGGGTCAAGTTCCTCGAGCTTTGCTCCAGGATCGGGATGATTCAACACTCCCACAAGACGACGTACAAGACTTAGGGGGAGAATGTTGGATAAGTCTGTGTACTAGGGTCGTTGTGGGGCTGCAGCACATGGTCCTTGTGGGGCTGCAGCACATGGTCCTTGTGGCAGTTAGGATAGAGTTCCTGACCATCAAGGACTGGTAGTTAGGATAGCATCTTAGACTGGCATCTTAGACTAGCATCTTAGACTGGCATCTCAGCATATGCTTGGCTGGCTAGCAGCCTATAAGTATGTAACCCCAACCCCTCAGGTTGGTATGGCATTGTGTGAGAAATAAACCAACGAAAATTGTCCCAAACTCTCCTAGTGTCATCCACAACTATCAATGCTCAGGTTCAAAGGTCTAACAGATACATCCTAGCACTAACTTGATGCTAGATACATCCATTTGAGGGACAAGCTTTTTCGGACGGAGGGAGTATCTCATATCCTTTACGTGCCAGTTTTGATTCAATAGATCATTAGCACGCTTGGCTTACAGTTCTGATGTATCCTGCCGGTATGTAATGTGCAGATTTGATATATTAGGACTTCATGAGTTTGATAGTGATCGTAAGAGGATGTCTGTCATTGTCGGCTGCCCTGATAAGACTGTTAAGTTATATGTCAAAGGTGCAGACAGTTCAATGTTTGGAATTATCAACAAATCATTAGAGCTGGACAATGTTCGTGCTACAGAGGCACATCTCCACAAATATTCATCACTTGGCCTAAGAACTCTTGTTGTTGGTATGCGTGAATTGAGTCAACCTGAATTTGAGGAGTGGCAGTTGGCATATGAGAAGGCTAGCACAGCAGTACTTGGCAGGGGAAATTTACTCCGATCAATTGCAGCCAACGTAGAGTGCAATATCCACATATTGGGGGCCTCTGGGATTGAAGATAAGCTTCAAGATGGGGTACCAGAAGCAATAGAATCTCTTCGGCAAGCAGGCATGAAAGTTTGGATTTTAACAGGGGATAAGCAGGAGACAGCAATTTCTATTGGCTACTCTTGTAAGCTGCTGACGAATGACATGACACAAATTGTGATAAATAACAATTCTAAGGAGTCTTGCAAGAAAAGTCTCGAGGAAGCACTTGCAAGAACTAAGGAGCACAGAGTTGCTTTGTCAATTGGCTCACCGTATCCAGTGTTAGCATCAGAATCTTCTGGTACAGTTCTTGCTTTGATTGTGGACGGTAACAGCCTTGTTTACATACTTGAGACAGAGTTGCAAGAAGAGGTACTCCCTCCTTTTTTCTTTAGTCTGCGTATTAGCTTTGGTCAAAGTCAAGCTTTGTAAACTTTGACAAAGTTTATAAACAAAGATATTAACATGTACAATAACAAATCAATAACATTAGATTCATTATTGAATGTACTTTCACATCATTTTGATTTTTTATGATAAATATTTTTATTTTTTTCTATAAACTTGGTCAAACTTTACGAAGTTTGACTTCAGTCAAACCTAATATGCATGTGTCCATATGTAGTTCTATCAAATGCTGTACAAATTTTCTTTTGTCCTTCTCTGTGATAAGACCATCTTATAAAGATGCCATAACTGACACATGGTCTGTCTTATTCTGTTGTGATAGCTTTTCAAAGTAGCAACAGAATGTAGTGTTGTCTTATGTTGTCGAGTGGCTCCTCTACAAAAGGCAGGCATAGTTGCACTTATCAAAAACAGGACAGATGATATGACCTTAGCAATTGGTGATGGTATACCCTCCTGCTTCCTCTATTATGTTCCATTTTTATTTAGGAGACAACGTGTGCATTATTAATACTGTTTACTTAACCTGTGACATTCAGGAGCAAATGATGTTTCAATGATCCAAATGGCTGATGTTGGGGTTGGTATCAGTGGCCAAGAAGGAGGACAAGCTGTTATGGCATCAGATTTTTCTATGGGACAATTCAGATTCTTGGTTCCTCTTCTATTAGTTCATGGTCACTGGAATTATCAAAGGATGGGTTACATGATCCTTTACAACTTCTACAAGAATGCCACATTTGTCTTGGTTCTTTTCTGGTAAGGTTTTTTTAGAGGGGATAAATACTTCATTACTTGGGAAAATGTTACTACTGGTTTTGGTCAGAAAACAACTTGGCGGCTATTGAAATCATCTATATCATTAATCTAATCTGGAAAATGCGGCGACCTATAATTTTCTAGTGTTACATATAAGATGTGTACCTTGGCATTATAAATTTATGACCATATATTTTTTTGCGGTGATATGATAATAATTTTATGGTCAGAAATTATGACCATAATTTTTTGTCATAGTCGGTTGAATTATTCAAAAAGTATGTTATGGAGCACCTCTTTATTTTCCTATTTTTTGCATGGATAGTAAAAAAAATATAGCCCCCAAAAATAATGCTTATGATGTAATCTCAGGTATGTGCTTTATACATCATTCACTTTGACGACTGCTATCACCGAATGGAGTAGTCTCCTGTATACTGTGCTTTATACATCCCTTCCAACAATTGTTGTTGGTATTCTTGACAAGGATCTTAGCAAGTCAACACTGCTAGCTTACCCAAAGCTTTATGGATCTGGCCAACGGGATGAGAAGTATAATTTGAATTTGTTTGTCCTCAATATGCTTGAAGCACTTTGGCAGAGTTTGGTTGTGTTCTACATACCGTATTTTGCATATCGACAAAGTACTATAGGCATGTCTAGTCTTGGAGATTTGTGGGCACTTGCATCAGTCATCGTTGTAAATATGCAATTGGCCATGGACATCATTCGGTGGAATTGGATTATACATGCGTTCGTATGGGGGACGATAGCAGCAACAGTGATTTGTCTATTTGTGATAGATTCGATATGGGTTCTTCCTGGTTATGGGTAAGTGCTTCATCTCCCACATCTTATTACCGATGCCATTATTTTTGTATTCCATGCAATAGCTGTGAAGTTGACAAAAAAGATGCAGTAGTCTTTAAAACCTTTAAAGGTATTCTGACTGTTTTCTCCATCGGACATATTGATTGCAAGTTTCCTGCAACATGTGTTTATTTTATAAGAGATGAGTTCTCCGAAGAAACGAAATAAACCTTGAGCTGTTATAACTGCAATTGGGAGGCCGAGCTTGTGATATGTAGTTTCTGATTCAAGATGTCCCTTGTGATAATAAATCAACAGGCAGCATCTCACCCGTGCGCATGGCCCTTGCTCTTTTGTTTCATTCCAGCATAACATTTTGTTTATTTCCTTTGCACTATAATTCTTTTAGAATACATAGATTAAACGCTGTCTTTTTCCTTGCAAGCATCTCTGGGCTTCTTACAAGTAAAATGAGCTATTTGCCCATGTTTTCTTGAGTAGGATTTCTGATAAGTGCAACACCTGTTGCTCTTGTTTATGATTATCTATAATAGATGCAACCAACTGACACCAAACACTAATTTCAGGGCCATCTATCACATAATGGGGCAAGGCTTGTTTTGGTTACTGCTGCTTATCATTGTTGTCACAGCAATGATCCCACATTTTGCAATCAAGGCTTTCACGGAGCATTTTGTTCCCAGTGATATTCAAATCGGCCGAGAAATAGAGAAGTTTGAGGCTTTAAATCAGGTGAATCGTTCGGAAATTCCAATGCGAACGTTTTCATGACCCTTGCAGGGGAATTGCATATAGCGTTACTGTTCTTATATTCTGTTTCGTTTGTTCGTTTCTGCCCTTTCGGTGTGTATACGGGCCATTCATTTGTTAACGGCAATAGATTTAGTCTCCAGGGTGTGTGTGTATGTATTCTATCTAACATTCACCGAAAAGGAAATAGAAATTGTTGACGACCAAGAATTTGTGCCCTGGTGTGTGGTGTCCACCATCAGTCATAAGGTGAATGGGTGAATACTGCGATGTATATTATCACTTATTCTTCTATCTGAAATATGTATTGTTGCTCATATGTTTTGTGCCATTGTTGCTCGTACTGGTCTAACCCTTTTTTTATAAACGCACTTAGATATGTTGAGCATACAATGGGCACATGAGCACCTATGGTTCACATCACATACTATATTCAGATTTGTCTAGATCAAACAAAGTTGGTTCCATTTCGGTTCCTGAATTAAGCATTTGGCGAAGGTTAGCATAACAATCATTTCATAAACTTGAGAACATGTTAGCTACATACAAACATCAGAGCATCAATCCTCCTAAAACGGAAGAGAACATCATAATTAACATTTTGGCTTCATCAATGTAAGGGCTATAGGTCTCATGCTTGCAGATGGAGCATGCTCTGAATTCCAGCAGACCATAGTTCTCTATGTTTCGCTGACCATTTCGATGAACCATGCCACTTTCCAAACTTGACCAGTGCTTAGAAAACTCGCTGCATGTTTTACATAAATATACTCCCTGAAGAAGCAGAAACATCTCACCAACCTACACAATGGCTGAACAAAAAGTTGAGCACTGGTAGATCTTTAATTGATTTGAGTTGGCTGTAGGAGTGCTTGCAGTCTAGGAACATATAAACTCAAGACGATGCCCTGCAAAAAACACTGACCATACTGGGCATATCCCCCAACAACATTCATTGGTGGCTGATGGCATTGGTTAGAAACAAAAGATCAAGCTTCTCAAGTCCTCTCCTGAAACGACTGAGAGCGCAAAAAGGCCGCTGGATTGGCCTGCAGAGCCTGTGGAGATTCTGGTGTCTTGTCATTTTTTAGAACCTTCATCTGTAAAGGCTTAAACATGCCTTTCTCATCAGGTTTGATGCCTAGAGTATCCCGGACCGAACTCTTTGTGGCCTCAGCTGGGTCATCAATTCTTAGAGTTTTAGGGACCTGTACGTTGTTTTCCCTATTCTCTTCTTGCAGGTCTGATTCTCTTGAATGCTTTCCAAGTGTAGGAGAATTGTCCTCTGAGCATGTGATTTTGTTTGGAGGGCCATTATTTCCAGGACATGGTGAACTCCACATTCCATTAGGCCAACCAGGAATGCAGCTCCAAAGTGGTGGTGGCATCATAGGAAAGGGAACAACAGGCGTGCAAATTCCTGGAGCTGCCATCATCAATGGAGGCGCCCACGGCGGCAGACCGTGCTTCACATTTTCCAACCCTTGAATGGGCTCTGTTGAGCACTGAGCAGCTGCCATTACAGCAATACTGTTCCATCCAGGACTCCAGGGAAACACCAAAGCAGGTCCGTGAGGGTGAGGCAATGTGATGCCATTATAGTATCCTAACACATTGCTTGGTTCTTTTTTAACTGCGCTATCCGGCGTCTGATTTTCTGAGCAACCCGACACTGTCGCTGGAGATGGACATGATTGTTCTTCGCTATTATCACCAGAGGCCAAGGCAACAAGGTGAGTATCCTTCTGTTCTTCAATATTATGGATTGAGGACATAGGCTTACAAACTGGCACTTGAGATCCGAACTCCTTTACTGTTTTATTTTCTTTAATTGGCCCTGGAAGAACCTGCGGTAAAAGTGGAAGAGCTAGATGGTGGATCTCATTGGAAACATCTCCGGGAGCAGCTATGTTAGCATCACACGACATCATAGCATGGCGGAAGTGAGAGGCATGCTTATTTCTGCGTCTTCCAGAACCTACAGGGACATTCCTAATATTTCCACCAGCGGTCCAATACCTCTGGCAATTCCTGCAGAAGTGCCTAGGCTGGCTAACATTGTAATTATTGAAGTAGCAGAACTTTGTTTCCATGCTATTGCAGCGAGGGCATGGCACGATTATATCAGGCTTCTTGAGTACCTTGTCTTGGCCAGATCCATCAGACCCAGTTTTAATCTCCTCAGATTTGAAACCAGTTCTCACTTCCACCCCATGTTTGCTGATAGCTTGATCATTCTGCTCTCTATTCTTGGAACAGAAAGGAGTTGCTTCGACATTCAAAAGCTTGTTTGAGACACAAGGCATGACATCATTGCTGTTTGCATCATTTCCAAGCTTGGTGACAACCTGAAAAATATTATTTAACATGCATGAAATAGATAATTCAAATTGGTATACCATAATTTTTATAGTGCCGACAGAGAGAATGCAAAATTGAGCATAGTTCATGTTGAGTTAGCTACAAACATAGGCAATAAGAAGTTAAAGTTTTACAAAAAATCAATGCTGATCAGGTTACTGTTAAAATATGGCATACTGGAAACAATGCAGACACCGCTGGCATAAGAGAGTATGAGACTACGGAAGATATTATCATAGCAGCTGCTAAAATTATGTGATGTCATAACATCTACTTGATATCATAGCTGATTTAAACAAGCAACACATTATTCAGTCATGTACAATATAGTTTCATGTTTATCCATGAATTCCATGCCTCACTATGTTTGTTCATGTTCAGGTGTTAAGCGTTGACTCATATCACCAATAATTTCCCCCGTGTACTGCCCCTTTCTTTATAATATTCAGTTGTCCGTTTCTCTGTTATACTTGCAATCGTGGAACTCTTTCATACTTGGGGTTAAGAACTACCTTTCAAGGAACCAGGGGTGTTACTGGAGGAATTGTAAGGCACTTCTGTTTCACGATAAAGCACTAATCCAAGGTGGTACTACCATGGTGCAAGGGTACCCAGCTCTTCTTTTGCAAAAGAGTATATTGAGTTTGTATGTAGTATAAATTTGCACGGCAAGTGTTTTTGGGAGATTTTTATCAGTCTTCACTGCACAATGGGCCAACGAAAAGCTCCTCCGGTAAGTCCTTGACCCCATCACGGTCCCTATCTATATATCATTTCCCTTTTTGCACAACTGCCTAAATAGTAAATACTAGCAACACACTATACTTGTTTTAACAAAAAAAAATCTATGTACAGGGGCAAGATAGAGCTGGTCAATGTATACTCCATATGCAGTAATTTCTTAAAATAACCCTTTGTAACAATCAGACAAAATTATGGATCCGAACTGCAGTAATTTCTTATAGGAACCTTCAAAGAGCTAGTAAAAAATAATAAATCAAACAACGATCTTCAAAATCCTGGCTCTGCCATGGACTAGATTAAGAGCTGGAGCTACTTATGACAAAAGTACCAGAACCATTGACTACTTTGCATGTATTTACCTATAACACGATATGCACATGAGTAGGCTTGGCATTTCCACGTAGGTTGCAAAATCATTTGGTGTAATTAGTTTGGTATTTTATATCGGTTAAAATGGACATATAATATTACATGATTCGCTTGAAGCTATGTTGATCAGTATCTATGACAGATGTGTTGAATTAAATAATAATTCCAACTGGTTGGCATAGCTTTGGTTCTATCATGAAGCATAAATGAATTTCATGAGCACCGGTTTTGACACTCCAAAGACAAGACATAAACTGATTTTGGAGGTCCATAGCAAAACTGTTTGCAAACCAAGCTTCCCTCTAGTTCAACATTAGAGTAGAAGCAATGTTTTTCTACAACTGCAATTATTGTTTCCTAAAATTCAGCTCCGATCTAGAAAACACAAGCCAAACAGGATAACTTCACAATATGCCACTTCATAAAAAAAATAGAATATGGGGTCCAACTCCCTGTTTTTTTGTGAAACTCTTCAAGGGGTGCTCCAAAAAACTCCAAAAGCTGGAGTTGGGGAAAAATTACCCACCACTGCCATCAGTAGGTGGATACCCTTTCGTTTCTCCTCACGTCAGCCAATCAAATAGATCCTTTTTCACCAAATTCCCATTCTTGAAGCTAGAGTTAACTGGAAGCCAAACATTCTCTTTGGTCTCTTTGGTGGAGCTGCAACTCCTGTATGAAACTGCTCCAAAGTGGATTTAGTGAAGTAAAACTGATTTTCGTGGAGCAGAGCAGTACCAAACAGGCCCTAAGCATTTAGATTCTATTGGGCTTTCGTAGCCACCGGGCAAAATACCGGCTTAGTCTTACTAATAAAGATGAATTTTATCTTAACAATCTCAGTGCAAACGGATTTGATCAAAGAAGTTGAAGTTCCATTTTTCATTTGGCAAGGAAAGGCTAAATAAAATCCTTATGGACATAGGGATTTATTTAACCGTTTCCTTTCTCGATAGAGAACTGTTTCCTTTTAGTACACCTTTTCAAGATGGAGACTATCAAGGACAAGCAGGCTGGTAGCACATACCAATCCAAGGCACCGCTGTCTACATCTTGTCAAATCAAGAAGGCCCTCGGTAGTGTAGGACACAAAGATAGCATGAAATTAATTGCATGAACCCTAGTTAGGAAGACCAAGAAACGTAATTGAATGGTGGAGACAAACATAATTAACCGGTGGGTTATTGGGAGGGGAAGACGGAGCTGCAATGCCACCTTTCCAAAAAAAAAAAAAACGAAGCTGCAACCGCAAAGACCTAACAAAACCAGCCGCACAATTGACAGCACAAAAGCCGCCAAGAAAGAAGAAGAGCGCATCACATCGGCAATTGAAAGGAACCGGAGAAGTCCCCCGCCCCGTCCAAGGAAAAGGAAGATTCCCAACTAACCTCGGCCGCGGCGTCGAGGAGCGGGATGGTGCGGCCGAAGAGCTTAATGGCGGCGTACCCCCGGTCCCTAAGCGCGGCCATGGCGGCGTCCCGATCTCGGGTGGTGGGTGTATGGCATGTCACTGGGCCTGGGGCTGGGTCAGGCGGGTTGGAGTAGGCGGTGAGCGAACTGGAGCCGGAAGTCCCACAAATAATTGTGCGTGGATGGGCGAGCCAAAAGTGCAGCCTAGCCTAGGCCTACTTTTGGGGCTTTTGCACCGGGGCAGCCGGTAAAAGTCACAAAGGCAATGCACTCACGCAAAAGATTATCTACTTTCTTTCTTCCAATGAATCACGCACACGATTATCCTAACCCGAGCAAGTCCATTTGGTTATTAGTACTAACCCTGTTTTGAGTCTCTAATTTTGGCTTTTGGGCAGGGGCCTGAGTAAGGATTTTCCTTTTCTGTTCTCTTTTCATGTACTCCTATGCAATAAACTAGTATTGGTTCTGGACTTATTGGTCAGGTACGAGGCCTAGGCATGAGAGAAAATATTCTCCGCTACTGTGGATGCGGTAAGAAATTTTTGCAACTAGTCCTACCACTGAGGCTGAGCACCGAGATATTGGTTGCTGAAACAGTGAACGTGATCTCTGGCGCACACGCACAGCACAGAGGAGCAGTGACCGGGTGCACCCGGTTGCGCGCCAACCATCGCTGGTGGCAGATCCACGTCAGCCGCCGCTTTTTGCGAGCCGATGCAGCTGCAGCTGCAGCGGCAGCTCGTCGCTTTTGCGCAAATGCAGTGTGCCCCACTTGGACAAAGCGCTTCCTCGTTTTTTATCAAAAATCAATTCTATTTTACTCCTGGTGGTGTTCTACCCTTTCCAGAAGGTTCTGTGTTGCACCCTCTTGGTTCGGGTTATAATAAAATTCACTAGTGACATTTGATCGAAGAAAGTGACAACGCAATCAGTGAAAAATAATCGTGTTCGAAGCCTAAAACGATAGGCGATCGAACGAATACCCGTGCAAGCACAAGCTAGGCATATAACAAAACCACGTTTTTTTTTCAGGGAACAAGATTGCCCTAGCACTCAACGAAAGAATATGATTACAGCCGCGTATCGCGTTATTAAGAAAAAGACTCCGTTTCTGGCCTCGCTTAAGTGTAGCGGTGCTTGTGTTGAGCGTGCGGGTGGGCACCCTCACTGCCACATGAGAGCATGAGCATCGTTAATACTTTCTCTGTTCTTATTTACTCTGCATATTTACAATAGCAAGAAGTCAAATTTTATAAAATTTAACCAAATTTATAGAAGAAATATAGACATTTACAATAGCAAATCTATATGATGTGAAAGTATATTTAATAGTGAATCTAGTGGTATTGATTTGTTATTGTATATGTTATTATTTCTGTCTATAAACTTTGTCAAAGTTTACAAAGTTTGACTTTAAGCAAAGCTAAAATGCGAAGTAAATAAAAACAGGGAGTAATATAGCCAGCGGTTAGCTATATAGATGTGCCTTGTCAGTAAGAGTTAGCATTATTAATTACTCATACAATAGAGTTGGCTACAAGTTCACAACCTTTTCTCACTTTAGCTTTATCTTTTTCTTCTCATTAAATGCTTTACCAAGGAGCACGCGTAGAGGCTGGCTCTTGTATAAGAGCCCATTTCTTTACTTTTTCATTGTCTCTATCTTTCACATAGGCAAAAATGTCATGTAAGCGGGCTTATATCCCACTATTATAAGAGCATCTCCAGCCGCGCCCACAAAAGGCCCACCAAGGCTATTTTTTGCGCTGGCGCCGAAAAATCGGCCCAGTCGCGTCCCCAGGATCTCGATTATCGCCGGTTTGGGGCGAAATAATAGCCGGCGTACCCGAGCCGAACCCAAGCCCCCAGGGGGCGCCTGGGAGCATCGGAAGAAGCAAAAAGGCGCACGGGTCCGCTCTGTCGGCGAGACAAAGAACTTTTCCCGCCGATCACCCCGCTTTCCCCCCTCCGTTTCCCTCCATCTCCCCCTTCCCCCGCCTTCTCCCGCCATTCTCCTCCTTCTCCCCTCCCTCCGGCCGCCATGCCGCCGAAGAAGTACGACGCCCCTCGCGCCGCCACCGATGCCAGCGCTGCCCAGCCGAAGCAGAGAAAGCAGAGGGCGCTGCTGTCCAAGCCCCCAGGCATGTCAAACGCCGACTGGAAGGTAGAGGTTCAGCGCTGGGAGGCTGTCACCACCGACCGACGGACCAGGCTCAACGCCAAGAAGACTCGAGATAGGGCGGCCCTGGCGGCAGCGGTTGCCTTGGCCGAGCAGGCGGATCGCACGGCGGAACAGGCCGAGGTGTCTCGTGCGGGGATGATGAATCCGCCCGACGGCCACGGCCCGCACGCCTAGAGCCAGCAGGGCGTCGGGTCGCCGGCTGGATTCCCGGTGTCTCCCTGGGGCTGTGCGCCCTCGCCTGGCGACGCGCACAGTGGGTTCAACCCCAACGTCACCTTTCCACATGGCCAGCCCCGCCCAGCGCATGCCCTCGCCCGCATTCGCCGGCGTCCAGTACCCCCGTACACCTACTCCCCACCGGCTTACTGATGTAGGGTGGCACCCTAGATGGCCAAGCTTTCACGAAAGGAGCGGATCCCGCGAAGAACACGAGGGGAAACACGAAGGGAAACACGAGGGGAAACACGAGAGAATCACTCAAACCAACAAAAACGATCACACATATGCTAGATCCAAGTACACATAGAGATCACACGGTCCAAATCCAACAAGGGACGATACATAGGGTAACCGGTTCTTCTCCGAAAGGAGGTCTTGAGGTCTTCCCGTTAGGGGTCTTGAATCCAAGTGGATCTTCTCCGAAGAGGTGTCGGTCCCTCGCGACGGAGTAGATCCAGATGGATGAGCGAAGCTCTATCTCACATATGAGCTAACACAACGCTGACCCTAGAAAGAGGGAGGAGGAGGAGTATATATAGTCTAAGTGGGCGAAGGGGTACACAGGCCTCGGGCCCTTACACTGTGCACAGACAGGGGAGGCCGGATGTCCGGGCGTCGGGCCAGATGTCCGGGCTTTCACGAGGGGCCGGATGTCTGGGCTGGGGTGGCTGGATGTTCGGGCTGGAGAGGTTGGCCTTGACGCATTCGAGACTGGGGGCACCGAATTTCCGGGCTTGGTCCAGATTTCTAGGCTCGAGCCGGATGTCCGGGACCTGTAGGTGCTTGGCGGATGGGCGGCTGCTCTGGGCGATGCTCCAGGGGCCGGATGTCCGGGGTCATGGCCGGATGTCCGGGGCCTGGAAGCCGTTCTTGACTCCTTCCATTGGTTCTCTTCATCCGTGAACTTGGGGACTTGTCCGCCTTGATGTGCATCTTCGGGAGGTTCCTCTTGGTACCTGATCATGCACAACATTCTGGACTTAGGTAGTAGCCATGTCTCGAGAGGATCATATGTGATATCACTATGAAAGGAAGTCACCTCGGTCTCGAGAGCTCTAGCTCTAGCTCGTGTCATATGTCCTCTTGGCACTTCGTGAGACGATGGTAGGTCCATGGGGATGACCGTAGGATGCTCCGCATCATCTCCCTTCCCTTGGGAAAGATTCGACCTCGGATCAAAATCTTCATCACCATGGTAGGGAGAGATATCTTTGACATTGAAGATGTCGCTCACGGAGTACTTGTCTCGTGGAATGTCGATCTTGTAGGCGTTGTTGTTGTAGCGTTCAAGCACCTTGAAGGGTCAATCCGCTCATGGTAGAAGTTTGGACTTGCGTTCATGGGGGAAGCGGTCCTTGCGGAGGTGTAGCCACACAAGATCTCCAATGTTGAATACCATAGGGTGCTTGTTGAGGTTGAGCTTGGTCGTGGGTCGTTGTACTTGGCGCTCAATGGTGTGCCTTGTATCTTCATGCATCTTCTTGAGATAGTTGATTCGGGCACTCGCGTCCATGTTTGTGCGCTCTTGTAGTGGTCGGGGGAGAATGTCCAATGGGGACAACGGGTTGAAACCGTAGACGACCTCGAAGGGGGACTTGCCGGTAGTCGAATGTTTTGCTCGGTTGTAGGCGTACTCGGTGATGGGTAGACACTCCTCCCACTCCTTGATGTTCTTCTTGATCAACACACGAAGTAGAGTGGAGAGTGTGCGGTTGGTCACCTCCGTTTGGCCGTCGGTTTGTGGATGGTATGCCTTGGAGAAAAATAGCTTGATTCCGATCTTGGCGCATAAGGTTTTCCAAAAGTAGCTTAGGAACTTGACGTCGCACTCCGAGACTATCGTCTTTGGTACTCCATGGAGGCACAATATTTCCCTACAAAAAAGATTGGCAACATGTGAAGCATCGTCTGTCTTGTTGCAAGGAATGAAATGAGCCATCTTAGAGAATCGGTCCACAACAACAAATACGGAATCCTTTCCATTTCTAGTTCTAGGCAAACCAAGCACAAAATACATGCTAATATCTTCCCATGGTTGATACGGAATTGGAAGAGGCATATAGAGACCATGGGATTGAGCTTCAGACTTAGCTTTGCGACATGTAGAGCATCGATTGGTGAAGCGGTTGACGTCGCGGAACATCTTGGGCCAAAAATAGTTCTTGGAGAGCGTAGCAAATGTCTTGTCGCGTCCAAAGTATCCCATTAGTCCTCCTCCATGAGATTCTTGCAAAAGTAACAAATGAAGAGAAGACTCGGGGATGCAAAGTTTGTTAGCTCTCATAAGATAATCATCTTTGATGTAATAGCGTTCCCAAGATGTATGCGTCAAACATTTGGCATAAGGGATAGCAAAAGTAGGATCATGCGCATACAAGTATTTTATGTGCTCAAAACCAATGACATTCAATTCAAGGTTGGTGACAAGCATGCATATGTGGGAAAGAGCGTCCGCCACAACATTTTCCTTACCATTAATGTACTTGATGACATAAGGAAAAGATTCAATGAATTCACTCCATTTAGCATGACGCTTGTTCAACTTAGTTTGACCCTTAAGGTATTTAAGTGTTTCATGGTCGGTATGGATGGCAAATTCATGAGGACGAAGATAATGTTCCCATTCATGCAAAACTCGCACTAAAGCATATAACTCTTTATCATAGATGGGGTAATTGAGTTGCGCTCCGAAAAGTTTCTCACTAAAGTAAGCTATGGGGCGCTTCTCTTGCATTAACATACCTCTTATGCCATTACCACTAGCATCGCAATGAATCTCAAAGGGTTTGTCAAAGTTTGGTAAAGCATGTTGGGGAACGCAGTATTTCAAAAATTTACCTACGATCACGTATGATCTATCTAGGAGATGCATAGCAACGAGACGGGAGAGTGTGTCCACGTACCCTCGTAGACCGAAAGCGTAAGCGTTTAGTAACGCGGTTGATGTAGTCGAACGTCTTCACGATCCAACCGATCCAACCGATCTAAGCACTACGACGATATGACCGAGGTGTGTAACTGTGGAGGGGGGCACCGCACACGGCTAAGACAAATCTTGGAGTGCCTTTGGGTTGCCACCTGCCCACGTATATAAAGGAGGGAGGGAGAGAGGCCGGCCCTCCTAGGGGCGCGCCAAGTGTAGGGAGTCCTTCTAGGACTCCCAAGTCCTAGTAGGATTCCCTTTCCTTTTCATAGTAGGAAAGAAGGAAAGGAGGGAGAGCGAGAAGGAAAGGGGGGTCGTGCCCCCATCCCTTGTCCAATTCGGTTTGAGCAAGGGGGAGGCGCGCGCCACCTCGTGGCCCTTCTTCCCTCTCTCCACTAAATCCCAATAAGGCCCATTAACTTCCCCCGGCGAATTCCCGTAACTCCCCGGTACTCTGAAGAATACCCGAATCACTCGGAACCATTCCGATGTCCGAATATAGCCTTCCAATATATCGATCTTTACCTCTCGAACATTTAGAGACTCCTCGTCATGTCCGTGATCTCATCCAGGACTCCGAACAAACTTATGTTCATCAAATCACATAACTCATAATACAAATCATCGTCGAATGTTAAGCATGCGGACCCTACGGGTTCGAGAACTATGTAGACATGACGGAGACACATCTCCGGTCAATAACCAATAGCGGAACCTGGATGCTCATATTGGCTCCTATCTATTCTACGAAGATCTTCGGCCAAACCGCATAACAACATATGTTATTCCCTTTGTCATCGGTATGTTACTTGCCCGAGATTTTGATCGTCGGTATCTTCATACCTAGTTCAATCTCATTACCGGCAGGTCTCTTTGCTCGTTCCATAATGCATCATCCCGTAACTAACTTATTAGTCACATTGCTTGCAAGGCTTATAGTGATGTGCATTACCGAGAGGGTCCATAGACACATCTCTGATATACGGAGTGACAAATCCTAATCTTGATCTATGCCAACCCAACAAACACCATCGGAGACACCTGTAGAGCATCTTTATAATCACCCAGTTACATTGTGATATTTGATAGCACACAAAGTGTTCCTCCGGTATTCGGGAGTTGCATAATCTCATAGTTAGAGGAATATGTATAAGTCATGAAGAAAGCAATAGCAATAAAACTAAACGATCATTATGCTAAGCTAACGGATGGGTCTTGTCAATCACATCATTCTCCTAATGATGTGATCCCGTTCATCAAATGACAACACATGTCTATGGTTAGGAAACTTAACCATGTTTGATTAACAAGCTAGTCAAGTAGATGCATACTAGGAACACTCTGTTTTGTCTATGTATTCACACATGTACTAAGTTTCCGGTTAATACAATTCTAGCATGAATAATAAACATTTATCATAATATAAGGAAATACAAATAACAACTTTATTATTGCCTCTAGGGCATATTTCCTTCAGTATCCCACTTGCAATAGAGTCAATAATCTAGTTCACATTGTCATGTGATTTAACACCAATAGTTCACATCTTTATGTGGTTAGTTCACATCTCCATGTGACTAACACCCAAAGGGTTTACTAGAGTCAATAATCTAGTTCACATCGCTATGTGATTAACATCCAAAGAGTACTAAGGTGTGATCATGTTTTGCTTGTGAGATAAGTTTAGTCAACGGGTCTGCCACATTCACAGCCGTATGTATTTTGCAAATTTTCTATGTCTACAATGCTCTGCATGGAGCTACTCTAGCTAATCGCTCCCACTTTCAGTATGTATCCAGATTGAGACTTAGAGTCATCCAGATCAGTGTCAAAGCTTGCATCAGACGTAACCCTTTACGATGAAGTTTTTGTCACCTCCATAACCGAGAAACATGTCCTTATTCCACTAAGGATAATTTTGACCGATGTCTAGTGATCCACTCCTGGATCACTATTGTACCCTCTTGCCAAACTCATGGTGAGGTGCACAATAGGTCTGGTACACAACATAGCATACTTTATAGAACCTATGACTGAGGCATAGGGAATGACTTTTCATTCTCTTTCTATTTTCTGCCGTGGTCGGGTTTTGAGTCTTTACTCAACTTCACACCTTACAACTCAGGCAAGAACTCCTTCTTTGACTGATCTATTTTGAACTCCTTCAAAATCTTATCAAGGTATGTACTCATCGAAAGTCTTATCAAGCGCCTTGATCTATCTTTATAGATCTTGATGCCCAATATGTAAGTAGCTTCACTGAGGTCTTTCATTGAAAAATTCTTATTCAAGTATCCTTTTATGCTATTCAGAAATTCTGTATTATTTCCAATCAACAATATGTCATCCACATATAATATCAGAAATGCTACAAAGCTCCCACTCACTTTCTTGTAAATACAGGCTTCTCCAAAAGTCTGTATAAAACCATATGCTTTGATCATACTATCAAAGCGTACATTCCAACTCCGAGATGCTTGCACCAGTCCATAGATGGATCGCTGGAGCTTGCACACTTTGTTAGCACCTTTAGGATTGACAAAAAACTTCTTGTTGCATCATATACAACTCTTCTTTAATAAATCCATTAAGGAATGTAGTTTTGACATCCATTTGCCAGATTTCATAAAATGTGGCAATTGCTAACATGATTCGGACAGACTTAAGCATCGCTATGAGTGAGAAAATCTTATCATAGTCAACACCTTGAACTTGTCGAAAACTTTTTGCGACAATTCAAGCTTTGTAGATAGTAACACTACTATTAGCGTCCGTCTTCCTCTTGAAGATCCATTTATTCTCAATGGCTCGCCGATCCTCGAGCAAGTCAATCAAAGTCCACACTTTGTTCTCATACATGGATCCCATCTCAGAATTCATGGCCTCAAGCCATTTCGTGGAATCTGGCTTCATCATCGCTTCCTCATACTTCGTAAGTTCGTCATGGTCTAGTAACATGACTTCCAGAACAGGATTACCATACCACTCTGGTGTGGTTTGTACTCTGGTTGACCTACGAGGTTCGGTAGTAACTTGATCTGAAGTTTCATGATCATCATCATCATTATATTCCTTACTAATTGGTGTAGGCATCACTGGAACTGATTTCTATGATGAACCACTTTCCAATTTGGGAGAAGGTACAACTACCTCATCAAGTTCTACTTTCCTCCCACTCACTTCTTTCGAGAGAAACTCCTTCTCTAGAAAGGATCCATTCTTAGCAACAAAGATCTTGCCTTCGGATCTGTGATAGAAGGTGTATCCAACAGTTTCTTTTGGGTATCCTATGAAGACACACTTCTCCGATTTGGGTTCGAGCTTATCAGGCTGAAGCTTTTTCATATAAGCATCGCAACCACAAACTTTAAGAAACGACAACTTAGGTTTCTTGCTAAACCATAGTTCATACGGTGTCGTCTCAACGGATTAGACGGTGCCCTGTTTAACGTGAATGCAACTATCTCTAATGCATAAACCCAAAATGATAGTGGTAAATCGGTAAGAGACATCATAGATCGCACCATATCTAATAAAGTACGGTTATGATGTTCGGACGCACAATTACTCCTTGGTGTTCCAGGTGGCATGAGTTGTGAAACTATTTCACATTGTTTTTAAATGAAGGCCAAACTCATAACTCAAATGTTTGCCTCCGCGATCAGATCGTAGAAACTTTATTTTCTTGTTACAATGATCCTTAACTTCACTCTGAATTTCTTTGAACTTTTCAAATGTTTCAGACTTGTGTTTCATTAAGTAGATATACCCATATCTGCTTAAATCATCCGTGAAGGTTAGAAAATAACGATACCCGCCGCGAGCCTCAACACTCATCGGACCGCATACATCAGTATGTATTATTTCCAATAAGTTAGTGGCTCGCTCCATTGTTCCGGAGAACGGAGTTTTAGTCATCTTGCCCATGATGCATGGTTCGCAAGGATCAATTGATTCCGAAAGCCCATCAACATGGAGTTTCTTCATGCGCTTTAAACCAATATGATTTAAATAGCAGCGCCACAAATAAGTTGCACTATCGTTATTAACTTTGCATCTTTTGGCATCAATATTATGTGTATCACTGTGATCGAGATTCAATAAACCATTTACATTGGATGTTAGACCATAGAAGGTTTTATTCATGTAAGCAGAACAACAATTATTCTCCGACTTAAATGAATAACTGTATCGCAATAAACATGATCCAATCATATTTATGCTCAACGCAAACACCAAATAACATTTATTTAGTTCCAATACTAACCCCGAAGGTAGAGGGAGTATGTGATGGTGATCTTATCAACCTTGGAATCATTTCAAACACACATCGTCACCTCGCCCTCAACTAGTCTTTGTTCATTTTGTAACTCCTGTTTTGAGCTACTAATCATAGCAACTGAACCGGTATCAGTTACCCAGGGGCTATTATGAACACTAGTAAAGTACACATCAATAACATGTATATCATATATACTTTTGTTCACTTTGCCATCCTTCTTATCCGCCAAGTATTTGGGGCAGTTCCGCTTCCAGCGACCATTTCCTTTGCAGTAGAAGCACTCAGTTTCAGGCTTGGGTCTAGCTTTGGGCTTCTTCATGGGAGTGGCAACTTGCTTGCCATTCTTCTTGAAGTTCCCTTTCTTTCCCTTGCCCTTTTACTTGAAACTAGTGGTCTTGTCAACCATCAACACTTGATGCTTTTCTTGATTTCTACCTTCACCGATTTCAGCATCGTGAAGAGCTCGGGGAATCATTTACGTCATCCCTTGCATATTATAGTTCATCACGAAGTTCCAGTAACTTGGTGATAGTGACTAGAGAACTCTGTCAATCACTATCTTATCTAGAAGATTAACTCCCACTTGATTCAAGTGATTGTAGTACTCAGACATTCTGAGCACATGGTCACTTGTTGAGCTATTCTCCTCCATCTTGTAGGCAAAATACTTGTCAGAGGTCTCATACCTCTCGACTCGGGCATGAGTCTGAAATACCAATTTCAGCTCTTGGAACATCTTATATGCTCCTTGGCGTTCACAACGTTTTTGAAGTCCCGGTTCTAATCTGTAAAGCATGGCGCACTAAACTATCAAGTAGTCATCATACCGAGCTTGCCAAACGTTCATAACGTCTGCATCTGCTCCTGCAATAGGCCCGTCACCTAGCGGTGCATCAAGGACATAATTCCTCTGTGCAGCAATGAGGATAATCCTCAGATCACGGACCCAGTTCGCATCATTGCTACTATCATATTTCAACTTATTTTTCTCTAGGAACATATCAAAAATAAACGGGGAGCTACATCGCAAGCTATTGATCTACAACATAGATATGCAAATACTATTAGGACTAAGTTAATGATAAATTAAAGTTCAATTAATCATATTACTTAAGAACTCTCACTTAGATAGGCATCCCTCTAGTCATCTAAATGATCGTGTGATCCATATCAACTAAACCATGTGCGATCATCACGTGAGATAGAGTAGTTTTCAATGGTGAACATCACTATGTTGATCATATCTACTATATGATTCACGTTCGACCTTTCGGTCTCAGTGTTCCGAGGCCATATCTACATATGCTAGGCTCGTCAAGTTTAACCCGAGTATTCTGCACGTGCAAAACTGGCTTGCACTTGTTGTATGTGAACATAGAGCTTATCACACCCGATCATCACGTGGTGTCTCGGCATGACGAACTGTAGCAACGGTGCATACTTAGGTAGAACACTTATATCTTGAAATTTAGTGAGGGATCATCTTATAATGCTACCGCCGTACTAAGCAAAATAAGATGCATAAAGGATAAACATCACATGCAATCAAAATAAGTGATATGATATGGCTATCATCATCTTGTGCCTTTGATCTCCATCTCCAAAGCACCGTCATGATCACCATCCTCACCGGCTTGACACCTTGATCTCCATCGTAGCGTCGTTTTTGTCTCGCCAACTATTGCTTCTACGACTATCGCTACCGCTTAGTGATAAATTAAAGCAATTACATGGCGATTGCATTTCATACAATAAAGCGATAACCATATGGCCCGTGCTAGTTGCCGATAACTGTTACAAAACATGATCATCTCATACAACAATTTATATATCATCACGTCTTGACCATATCACATCACAACAAGCCCTGCAAAAACAAGTTAGACGTCCTCTACTTTGTTGTTGCAAGTTTTATGTGGCTGCTACAGGCTTCTAGCAAGAACCATTCTTACCTATGCATCAAAACCACAACGATTTTTTGTCAAGTGTGTTGTTTTACCTTCAACAAGGACCGACAGTAGTCAAACTCAATTCAACTAAAGTTGGAGAAATAGACACCCGCCAGCCACCTGCGTGCGAAGCGCGTCGGTAGAACCAGTGTCATGAACGCGGTCATGTAATGTCGGTCCGGGCCACTTCATCCAACAATATCACCTAATCAAAGTAAGACGTTGGTGGTAAGCAGTATGACTATTATCGCTCACAACTCTTTGTGTTCTACTCATGCATATAACATATACGCATAGACCTAGCTCTGATGCCATTGCTGGGGAATGCAGTATTTCAAAAATTTACCTACGATCACGCAAGATCTATCTAGGAGATGCACAGCAATGAGACGGGAGAGTGTGTCCACGTACCCTCATAGACCTAAAGCGGAAGCATTTAGTAACGCGGTTGATGTAGTCGAACGTCTTCACGATCCAACTGATCCAAGTACCGAACGTATGGCACCTCCGTGTTCAGCACACGTTCAGCATGATGACGTCCCTCGAGCTCTTGATCCAGTTGAGGACGAGGGAGAGTTCCGTTAGCACGACAGCGTGGCGATGGTGATGATGATGTTACCGGCGCAGGGCTTCGCCTAAGCACTACGACGATATGACCGAGGTGTGTAACTGTGGAGGGGGCACCGCACACGACTAAGACAAATCTTGGAGTGCCTTTGGGGTGCCCCCTGGTCACGTATATAAAGGAGGGAGGGAGAGAGGTCTGCCCTCCTAGGGGCGTGCCAAGTGTAGGGAGTCCTACTAGGACTCCCAAGTCCTAGTAGGATCCCCTTTCCTTTTTGGAGTAGGAAAGAAGGAAAGGAGGGAGAGGGAGAAGGAAAGGGGGGGGGCACGCCCCCACCCCTTGTACAATTCGGTTTGGGCAAGGGGGAGGCGCGCGCCACCTCATGGCCCTTCTTCCCTCTCTCTACTAAAGCCCAATAAGGCCCATTAACTTCCCCCGGCGAATTCTCGTAACTCTCCGGTACTCCGAAAAATACCCGAATCACTCGGAACCATTCTAATGTCCGAATATAGCCTTCCAATATATTGATCTTTACCTCTCGACCATTTCGAGACTCTTTGTCATGTCCGTGATCTCATCCGAAACTCCGAACAAACTTCAGTTCATCAAATCACATAACTCATAATACAAATCGTCATCAAACGTTAAGCGTGCGGACCCTACGGGTTCGAGAACTATGTAGACATGACGGAGACACATCTCCGGTCAATAACCAATAGCAAAACCTGGATGCTCATATTGGCTCCTACATATTCTATGAAGATCTTTATCGGTCAAACCGCATAACAACATACGTTATTCCCTTTGTCATTGGTATGTTACTTGCCCGAGATTTCGATCGTTGGTATCTTCATACCTAGTTCAATCTCGTTACCAGCAAGTCTCTTTACTCGTTTCGTAATGCATCATCCCATAACTAACTCATTAGTCACATTGCTTGCAAGGCTTATAGCGATGTGCATTACTGAGAGGGCCCAGAGATACCTCTCCGATACGGAGTGACAAATCCTAATCTTGATCTACGCCAACCCAACAAACACCATCGGAGACACCTGTAGAGCATCTTTACAATCACCCATTTACGTTAAGATGTTTGATAGCACACAAAGTGTTCCTCCGGTATTCGGGAGTTGCATACTCTCATAGTCAGAGGAATATGTATAAGTCATGAAGAAAGCAATAGCAATAAAACTAAACGATCATTATGCTAAGCTAACGGATGGGTCTTGTCCATGTCATCATTCTCCTAATGATGTGATCTCGTTCATCAACTAACAACACATGTCTATGGTCAGGAAACTTAACCATGTTTGATTGACGAGCTAGTCAAGTAGAGGCATACTAGGGACACTCTGTTTTGTCTATGTATTCACACATGCACTAAGTTTCCGGTTAATACAATTCTAGCATGAATAATAAACATTTATCATGATATAAGGAAATATAAATAACAACTTTATTATTGCCTCTAGGGCATCTTTCCTTCAAAGCAAGCATGAGAGCATGAGTAAGCAAATTCTTAAGCTCATTGAATGCGTTATCTTGGGATGGTCCCCAAACAAATGGCACATTTTTCTTGCTCAAAGCATGCAAAGGTGAAGAAATGGTGCTAAAATCCTTCACAAATATATGGTAGAAACCGGCTAAACCAAGGAAGCTACACACTTGTTGCAAGTTGGTTGGTTGGGGCCAAGTTTTAATAGCATTGATCTTAGATTCATCTACATGAACACCCTTAGAAGATACAACGAAACCCAAGAAAACAAGCTGATCAACACCGAAAAGGCATGTATCCATATTAGCATAAAGGTGCTCTTTTCTAAGAGTTTGTAGCACGGTTCGAAGGTGGGTGACATGGTCTTTTAGAGATTTTCTAAAGACAAGAATATCGTCAAAGTAGACCACAACAAATACACCAATATAAGGTCGAAAAACAAAATGCGTGAGTTGCATGAAAGTACCGGGTGCTTCGAATAAACCCATTGGCATAACAAGCCATTCATATAAACCAAACTTGGTCTTAAATGCGGTTTTCCATTCATCACCTTCTTAAATGCGTATTTGATAGTAGCCACTTTTAAGATCAATTTTAGAGAAAATGGTGGCTCCGCTAAGCTCATCAAGCATATCATCTAGGCGTGGAATAGGGTAACGATAACACACGGTAATAGCATTTATAGGACGGCAACCGAAACACATGCGATATGTACCATATTTCGTGGGAACAAGGATTACCGGGACGACACAAGGGCTCAAACTTTCTCGTACATGGCCGTTGTTGATGAGTTGTTGTACTTGCCGTTGGATCTCCTTAGTTTCCTCGGGGTTGATGTGTTGGAAATATGCCCTAGAGGCAATAATAAATTGGTTATTATTATATTTCCTTGTTCATGATAATCGTTTATTATCCATGCTATAATTGTATTGATAGGAAACTCAGATACATGTGTGGATACATAGACAACACCATGTCCCTAGTAAGCCTCTAGTTGACTAGCTCGTTGATCATAGATGGTTACGGTTTCCTAACCATGGACATTGGATGTCGTTGATAACGGGATCACATCATTAGGAGAATGATGTGATGGACAAGACCCAATCCTAAGCCTAGCACAAAGATCGTGTAGTTCGTATGCTAAAGCTTTTCTAATGTCAAGTATCATTTCCTTAGACCATGAGATTGTGCAACTCCCGGATACCGTAGGAATGCTTTGGGTGTATCAAACGTCACAACGTAACTGGGTGGCTATAAAGGTGCATTATAGGTATCTCTGAAAGTGTCTGTTGGGTTGGCACGAATCGAGACTGGGATTTGTCACTCCGTGTAAACGGAGAGGTATCTCTGGGCCCACTCGGTAGGACATCATCATATGCGCAATGTGACCAAAGAGTTGATCACGGGATGATGTGTTACGGAACGAGTAAAGAGACTTGCCGGTAACGAGATTGAACAAGGTATAGGGATACCGATGATCGAATCTCGGGCAAGTAACATACCGCTAGACAAAGGGAATTGTATACGGGATTGATTAAGTCCTTGACATCGTGGTTCATCCGATGAGATCATCGTGGAACATGTGGGAGCCAACATGGGTATCCAGATCCCGCTGTTGGTTATTGACCGGAGAACGTCTCGGTCATGTCTGCATGTCTCCCGAACCCGTAGGGTCTACACACTTAAGGTTCGGTGACGCTAGGGTTATGAAGATATGTGTATGCAGTAACCCGAATGTTGTTCGGAGTCCCGGATGAGATCCCGGACGTCACGAGGAGTTCCGGAATGGTCCGGAAGTAAAGAATTATATATAGGAAGTGCTGTTTCGGCCATCGGGACAAGTTTCGGGGTTATCGGTATTGTACCGGGACCACCGGAAGGGTCCCGGGGGCCCACCGGGTGGGTCCACCTGTCCCGGGGGGGGCACATGGGCTGTAAGGGGTGCGCCTTGGCCTATATGGGCCAAGGGCACCAGCCCCTATAGGCCCATGCGCCTAGGGTTTCCATATGGGAGGAGTCCCACTAGTGGAAGGCACCTCTAGGTGCCTTGGGGGGGAGGGAAACCTCCCTTGGGCAGCCGCACCTAGGAGATTGGATCTCCTAGGCTGGCGCACCACCCCCCTTGGCCCTCCTATATATAGTGGGGGAGAGGAGGAACTTCATACACCAGCCCCTGGCGCCTCCCTCTCTCCCCGTTACGTCTCTCTCTCGTAGTATAGGCGAAGCCCTGCTACTGTGACGCCCTGCATCCACCACCACGCCGTCGTGTTGCTGGATCTTCATCAACCTCTCCCTCTCCTTGCGGATCCAAGGCGTGGAGACGTCCCGGGCTGTAACGTGGTTGAACGCGGAAGGTGCCGTCGTTCGCACTAGGATCATCGGTGATTTGAATCACGACGAGTACGACTCCATCAACCCCGTTCACTTGAACCGCTTCCCGCTTAGCGATCTACAAGGGTAGATGCACTCTCCTTCCCTCGTGCTAGTTCTCCATAGATAGATTTGGTGACACGTAGGAAAATTTTGAATTCTGCTACGTTCCCAACAGTGGCATCATGAGCTAGGTCTATGCGTAGATTCTATGCACGGGTAGAACACAAAGTAGTTGTGGGCATTGTTTTTGTTCAATATGCTTGCCGTTACTAGTCTTATCTTAATTCGGCGGCATCGTGGGATGAAGCGGCCCGGACCGACCTTACACGTACTCTTATGTGAGACAGGTTCCACCGACTGACATGCACTAGTTGCATAAGGTGGCTAGCGGGTGTCTGTCTCTCCTACTTTAGTCGGATCGGATTCGATGAAAAGGGTCCTTATGAAGGGTAAATAGCAATTGGCATATCACGTTGTGGTTTTGCGTAGGTAAGAAACGTTCTTGCTAGAAACCCATAGCAGCCACGTAAAACATGCAAACAACAATTAGAGAACATCTAACTTGTTTTTGCAGGGTATGCTATGTGATGTGATATGGCCAAAAGGATGTGATGAATGATATATGTAATGTATGAGATTGATCATGTTCTTGTAATAGATGATCATGGAGCCCCAAGATGGAGATCAAAGGAGCTACATGATATTGGCCATATCATGTCACTATTTGATTGCATATGATGTTTATCATGTTATGCATCTTGTTTACTTAGTACGACGGTAGTAAATAAGATGATCCCTCATAAAATTTCAAGAAGTGTTCTCCCCTAACTGCGCACCGTTGCTACAATCCGTCGCTTCGAAGCATCACGTGTTAATCGGGTGTGATAGATCCTTTCGTTCACATACAACGGGTGTAAGCAAGATTTACACATGCAAAAACACTTAGGGTTAACTTGACGAGCCTAAGCATGTGAAGACATGGCCTCGGAACACAGAGACTGAAAGGTCGAACACGAGTCGTATGGAAGATACGATCAACATGAAGATGTTCACCGACGTTGACTAGTCCGTCTCACGTGTTAATCGGACATGGCCTGGTCGACTCGGATCGTGTAATACTTAGATGACTAGAGGGATGTCTAATCTAAGTGGGAGTTCATAAGATGAACTTAATTATTCTGAACATAGTCAAAAGGATTTTGCAAATTATGTCGTAGCTCACGCTTTAGTTCTACTGTTTAGTTATGTTCCTAGAGAAAAAAAAATTAGTTGAAAGTTGATAGTAGCAATTATGTGGACTAGGTCCGTAAACTGAGGATTGTCCTCATTGCTTCATAGAAGGCTTATATCCTTAATGCACCACTCAGTGTGCTGAACCTCGAACGTTGTCTGTGGATGTTGCGAACATCTGACATACACGTTTTGATAACTACGTGATAGTTCAGTTAAACGGTTTAGAGTTGAGGCAAGGCACCAAAGACGTTTTGAAACGTCACGAAACATATGAGATGTTTTGAGGGCTGAAATTGGGATTTCAGGCTCGTGCCCACGTCAAGAGGTATAAGACCTCCGACGATTTTCTTAGCCTGCAAACTAAGGGAGAAAAGCTCAATTGTGAGCTTGTGCTCAGATTGTCTGAGTACAACAATCATTTGAATCGAGTGGGAGTTGATCTTCCAGATGAGATAGTGATGTTTCTCCGAAGTCATTACCACCAAGCTGCTAGAGCTTCGTGATGAACTATAATATATCAGGGACATATATGATGATCCTTGAGATATTCGCGATGTTTGACACCACGAAAGTAGAAATCAAGAAGGAGCATCAATTGTTGATGGTTGGTGAAACCACTAGTTTCAAGAAGGGCAAGGGCAAGAAGGGATACTTCATGAAACGGCAAATTCAGCTGCTGCTCTAGTGAAGAAACCCAAGGTTGAACCCAAACCCGAGACTAAGTGCTTCTGTAATAAGGGGAACAGCCACTGGAGCAGAATTACCCTAGATACTTGGTAGATGTAGAAGGCTGGCAAGGTCGATAGAAGTATATTGGATATACATTGTGTTGATGTGTACTTTACTAGTACTCCCTAGTAGCACCAGGGTATTAGATACCGGTTCGGTTGCTAAGTGTTAGTAACTCGAAATAAAAGCTACGGAGACTAGCTAAAGGTGAGCTGATGATATGTGTTGGAAGTGTTTCCAATGTTGATATAATCAAATATCGTACGCTCCTTCTACCATCGAGATTGGTGTTTGTGTTGAGCATAGACATGATTGGATTATGTCTATCGCAATACGGTTATTCATTTAAGGAGAATAATGGTTACTCTGTTTATTTGAATAATACCTTCAATGGTCTTACACTTGAAATGAATGGTTTATTGAATCTCGATCGTAGTGATACACATGTTCATGCCAAAAGATAGTAATGATAGTACCACCTACTTGTGGCACAGCCACGTAAGTCATATCGATATAAAACACATGAAAA
Organism: Triticum urartu; assembly: GCF_003073215.2. Classification (NCBI taxonomy): domain Eukaryota; kingdom Viridiplantae; phylum Streptophyta; class Magnoliopsida; order Poales; family Poaceae; genus Triticum; species Triticum urartu. The sequence goes on along the minus strand of NC_053024.1, from coordinate 222,501,883 downwards.
AGCTCCATGTTGATGGATCTTTGGACTCACTCATTTTTGAAAAGATTGAGGCATGCGAACCATGTCTATTGGTGTATATGCATGAAGAAACTCCATGCAAATGGAGCGTTTGGACTCACTTGATTTTGAATCACTTGAGACATGCAAATCATACCACATGGGCAAGATGACTGAAAGCCTCGTTTTCAGTAAAATGGAACTAGCAAGCAACTTGTTGGAAGTAATACATTTTGATGTGTGCAGTCCAATGAGTGCTGAGGCATGTAGTGGATATCGTTATGTTCTTACTTCACAGATGATTTGAGTAGATGTTGAGTATATTTACTTGATGAATCACGAGTCTGAATTATTGAAAGGTTTAAGTAATTTCAGTGTGAAGTTGAAAGATCGTCGTGATAAGAGGATAAAAATATCTATGATATGATCATAGAGATGAATATCTGAATTACGAGTTTGGCACAGAATTAAGACATTGTGGAAATTGTTTCACAACTGATACAGCCTGGGACACCATAGTGTGATGGTGTGTCCTAACATCATAACTGCACCCTATTGGATATGATGCATACCATGATGTTTCTTATCGAATTTCCACGATAGTTTATGGGTTAGGCATTAGAGACAACCACATTCACTTTAAATAGGGCACCACGTAATTCCGATGATATGACACTATATGAACTATGGTTTAGAGAAACCTAAGCTGTCATTTCTTAAAAGTTTGGGGCTGCGACGCTTATGTGAAAAAGTTTCAGGCTGATAAGCTCGAACCCAAAGCGGATAAATGCATCTTCATAGGACACCCAAAACAGTTGGGTATGCCTCCTGTCTCAGATCCGAAAGCAATAAGGGATTGTTTCTAGAATCGGGTCCTTTCTCGAGGAAAAGTTTCTCTCGAAAGAATTGAGTGGGAGGATGATGGAGACTTGATAAGGTTGTTGAACCGTCTCTTCAACTAGTGTGTGGCAGGGCACAGGAAGTTGTTCCTGTGGCACCTACACCAATTGAAGTGGAAGCTTATGATAGTGATCATGAAACTTCAGATCAAGTCACTACCTCGTGGGATGATAAGGATGCGTACTACTTCAGAGTGGTACGCAATCCTGTCTTGGAAGTCATGTTGCTAGACAACAATGAACCTACAAGCTATGGAGAAGCGATGGTGGGCCCGGATTCCGATAAATGGCTCGAGGCCATAAAATCCGAGAGAGGATCCATGTATGAAAACAAAGTGTAGACTTTGGGAATACTACTTGATGGTCGTAAGGCTGTTAGGTACAGATGGATTTTAAAAGGAAGACGGACAATGATGGTAAATGTCACCATTAAGAAAGCTCGACTTGTTGTTAAGATGTTTCCCGACAAGTTCAAAGAGTTGACTACGATGAGACTTTCTCACTCGTAGCGATGCTAAGAGTCTGTTGGAATTATATTAGCGATTACTGCATTATTTATGAAATCTTGCAGATAGGATGTCAAAACATTGTTTCCTCGACGGTTTTTGAGGAAAGGTTGTATGTGATACAAACCGAAAGGTTTTGTCAATCCTAAAAGATGCTGATAGGTATGCAAAGCTCTAGCAATCCTTCTGAGGACTGGAGTAAGCATCTCGGAGTTGGAATGTATGCTTTGATGATGATCAAAGATTTTGGGTGTATACAAAGTTTATGAGAAACTTGTATTTCCAAAGAAGTGAGTGGGAGCACTATAGAATTTCTGATGAATATATGTTGTTGACATATTTTTGATCAGAAATGACATAGAATTTCTGGAAATCAAATAGGGTTATTTGGAAAGTGTTTTTCAATGGAAAGCCTGGATTAAGCTACTTGAACATTGAGCATCAAGATCTATAAGGATAGATCAAAACGCTTAATAGTACTTTCAAATGAGCACATGCCTTGACGTGATCTTGAAGGTGTTCAAGATGGATCAGTCAAAGAAGGAGTTCTTGCCTGAGTTGTAAGGTATGAAGTTAAGACTTAAAGCTCGACCACGGCAGAATAGAGAGAAAGGACGAAGGTCGTCCCCTATGCTTAAGACATAGGCTCTACAGTATGCTATGCTGTGTACCGCACCTGAAGTGTGCCTTGCCATGAGTCAGTCAAGGGGTACAAGAGTGATCCAAGAATGGATCACAGTACAGCGGTCAAAGTTATCCTTAGTACCTAGTGGACTAAGGAATTTTTCTCGATTATGGAGGTGGTAAAAGAGTTCGTCGTAAAGGGTTACGTCGATGCAAGCTTAACACCTATCCGGATAGCTCTGAGTAGAGATACCGGATGCATATAATGGAGCAACAATTTAGAATAGCTCCAAGCAGAACAGTTATTTGGATTAGCTCCAAATGGAACGTGGTAGCTACATCTAGGAGATGACATAGAGATTTGTAAAGCACACACGGATCTGAAAGGTTCGGACCCGTTGACTAAAACCTCTCTCACAAGCAACATGATCAAACCTAAAACTCATTGAGTGTTAATCACATAGTGATGTGAACTAGACTACTGACTCTAGTAAACTCTTGGGTGATAGTCACATGGCGATGTGACCTGTGAATGTTAATCACATGGCGATGTGAACTAGATTATTGACTCTAGTGCAAGTGGGAGACTGTTGGAAATATGCCCTAGAGGCAATAATAAATTGGTTATTATTATATTTCCTTGTTCATGATAATCGTTTATTATCCATGCTATAATTGTATTGATAGGAAACTCAGATACATGTGTGGATACATAGACAACACCATGTCCCTAGTAAGCCTCTAGTTGACTAGCTCGTTGATCAATAGATGGTTACGGTTTCCTAACCATGGACATTGGATGTCGTTGATAACGGGATCACATCATTAGGAGAATGATGTGATGGACAAGACCCAATCCTAAGCCTAGCACAAAGATCGTGTAGTTCGTATGCTAAAGCTTTTCTAATGTCAAGTATCATTTCCTTAGACCATGAGATTGTGCAACTCCCGGATACCGTAGGAATGCTTTGGGTGTATCAAACATCACAACGTAACTGGGTGGCTATAAAGGTGCATTACAGGTATCTCTGAAAGTGTCTGTTGGGTTGGCACGAATCGAGACTGGGATTTGTCACTCCATGTAAACGGAGAGGTATTTCTGGGCCCACTCGGTAGGACATCATCATATGCGCAATGTGACCAAAGAGTTGATCACGGGATGATGTGTTACGGAACGAGTAAAGAGACTTGCCGGTAACGAGATTGAACAAGGTATAGGGATACCGACGATCGAATCTCGGGCAAGTAACATACCGCTAGACAAAGGGAATTGTATACGGGATTGATTAAGTCCTTGACATCGTGGTTCATCCGATGAGATCATCGTGGAACATGTGGGAGCCAACATGGGTATCCAGATCCCGCTGTTGGTTATTGACCGGAGAACGTCTCGGTCATGTCTGCATGTCTCCCGAACCCGTAGGGTCTACACACTTAAGGTTCGGTGACGCTAGGGTTATGAAGATATGTGTATGCAGTAACCCGAATGTTGTTCGGAGTCCCGGATGAGATCCCGGACGTCACGAGGAGTTCCGGAATGGTCCGGAAGTAAAGAATTATATATAGGAAGTGCTGTTTCGGCCATCGGGACAAGTTTCGGGGTTATCGGTATTGTACCGGGACCACCGGAAGGGTCCCGGGGGCCCACCGGGTGGGTCCACCTGTCCCGGGGGGCCACATGGGCTGTAAGGGGTGCGCCTTGGCCTATATGGGCCAAGGGCACCAGCCCCTATAGGCCCATGCGCCTAGGGTTTCCATATGGGAGGAGTCCCACTAGTGGAAGGCACCTCTAGGTGCCTTGGGGGGGAGGGAAACCTCCCTTGGGCAGCCGCACCTAGGAGATTGGATCTCCTAGGCTGGCGCACCACCCCCCTTGGCCCTCCTATATATAGTGGGGGAGAGGAGGAACTTCATACACCAGCCCCTGGCGCCTCCCTCTCTCCCCGTTACGTCTCTCTCTCGTAGTATAGGCGAAGCCCTGCTACTGTGACGCCCTGCATCCACCACCACGCCGTCGTGTTGCTGGATCTTCATCAACCTCTCCCTCTCCCCTTGCTGGATCAAGGCGTGGGAGACGTCTCCGGGCTGTACGTGTGTTGAACGCGGAGGTGCCGTCCGTTCGGCACTAGGATCATCGGTGATTTGAATCACGACGAGTACGACTCCATCAACCCCGTTCACTTGAACGCTTCCGCTTAGCGATCTACAAGGGTATGTAGATGCACTCTCCTTCCCCTCGTTGCTAGTTTCTCCATAGATAGATCTTGGTGACACGTAGGAAAATTTTGAATTTCTGCTACGTTCCCCAACATGATGTTGTATGGAGCCTTGTTAGGAAGGGGTGCTCCGGGGATGAGGCCGATTCGGTGCTTGATACCTCGTAGAGGAGGTAGACCCGGAGGTAGCTCGTCGAGGAAAACATCTTGGAATTCTTGCAATAGAGAAGATAACACTAAGGTAGATTGTGAGAGGTGTTAGCTTTTGGTGTCTCGTCCTTGCACAAAAGGACATAGTGAATAAAACTTGATGGGTTCTCGCACAGTTCTCTTATCTCACTTTTGGTGGCAAATAGGACTAAGTTCTTCTTGTCGCTCATCGTGGAGGTACTCGAATTGGGCTTGTGGCGCTCGCTCTCTTTTTGGTGGTTCGCTCTCTCACTATTCTCTCCACGATGGGTGGCTTGCTTGTCAGCGATCACTTGGCTTGGAGACATAGGTCGAAGTATGTACTCCTTTCCTTTCATCTTGAAGATATAGTGATTCGTTCGGCCGTTGTGGATGACACCTTGATTAAATTTCCATGGTCACCCAAGAAGAAGGTGGCGAACGGACATTGGAACGACATCACACTCCAAAGTGTCTTCGTAAGCTCCGATTTTGAAGGAGACTTGCACTCTATGCTCGACTTGGATGGTGCTAGAGTTTCTTAGCCATTGAACTTTGTAGGGATGTGGGTGCTTCATCTTGACCAATTGGATCTTGGAGAATAGTTCTTCACTTGCCAAGTTATGACAACTCCCTCCATCGATGATGACATTGACAGATCTTCCATTGATGCCGGCCTTGGTATGAAAGATATGGCTGTTGGGGAACGTAGTAATTTCAAAATTTTCCTACGCACACGCAAGATCATGGTGATGCATAGCAACGAGAGGGGAGAGTGTTGTCTATGTACCCTCGTAGACCGTAAGAGGAAGCGTTATGATAACGCGGTTGATGTAGTCGTACGTCTTCACGATCGGCCGATCCTCAGTACCGAACGTACGGCACCTCCGCGTTCAGCACACATTCAGCTCGGTGATGTCCCGCGAACTCACGATCCAGTAGAGCTTCGGGGAAGAGCTTCGTCAGCACGACGGCGTGGTGACAGTGTTGATGAAGCTACCGACACAGGGCTTCGCCTAAGCACCGCTACGATATGACCGAGGTGGACTATGGTGGAGGGGGGCACCGCACACGGCTAAGAAAGATCAATGATCAACTTGTGTGTCTATGGGGTGCCCCCTGGCCACATATATAAAGGAGTGGAGGAGGGGGGAGGGCCGGCCTAGCCATGGCGCACCCTGGAGGAGTCCTACTCCCACCGGGAGTAGGATTCCCCCTTCCCTAGTTGGACTAGGAGAAAAGGAAGGGGGAGAGAGGGAGGAAGGAAAGGGGGGCACCGCCCCCCATCCTAGTCCAATTCGGACCAGAGGGGGAGGGGGTGCGCGGCTTGCCCTGGCCTCCTCTCTCTCTCTCCACTATGGCCCATTAAGGCCCATACAATTACCCCGGGGGGGTCCGGTAACCTCCTGGTACTCCGGTAAAATCCCGATTTCACCCGGAACCATTCCGATGTCCAAATATAGGCTTCCAATATATTGATCTTTACGTCTCGACCATTTCGAGACTCCTCGTCATGTCCATGATCATATCCGGGACTCTGAACTACCTTCGGTACATCAAAACACAAAAGCTCATAATACCGATCGTCACAGAATTTTAAGCGTGCGGACCCTACGGGTTCGAGAACTATGTAGACATGACCGAGACACGTCTCCAGTCAATAACCAATAGCGGAACCTGGATGCTCATATTGGTTCCTACATATTCTACGAAGATCTTTATCGGTCAAACCGCATAACAACATACGTTGTTCCCTTTGTCATCGGTATGTTACTTGCCCGAGATTCAATCGCCGGTATCTCAATACCTAGCTCAATCTCGTTACCGGCAAGTCTCTTTACTCGTTCCGTAATGCATCATCCCGCAACTAACTCATTAGTTGCATTGCTTGCAAGGCTTATAGTGATGTGCATTACCGAGAGGGCCCAGAGATACCTCTCCGACAATCGGAGTGACAAATCCTAATCTCGATCTATGCCAACTCAACAAGTACCATCAGAGACACCTGTAGAGCACCTTTATAATCACCCAGTTACGTTGTGATGTTTGGTAGCACACAAAGTGTTCCTCCGGTAATCGGGAGTTGCATGATCTCACAGTCATAGGAACATGTATAAGTCATGAAGAAAGCAATAGCAGTAAACTAAAATGATCAAATGCTAAGCTAACGGAATGGGTCAAGTCAATCACATAATTCTCCTAATGATGCGATCCCGTTTATCAAATGACAACTCATGTCTATGGTTAGGAAACATAACCATCTTTGATCAACGAGCTAGTCTAGTAGAGGTGTACTAGTGACACTCTGTTTGTCTATGTATTCACACATGTATTATGTTTCCGGTTAATACAATTCTAGCATGAATAATAAACATTTATCATGAAATAAGGAAATAAATAATAACTTTATTATTGCCTATAGGGCATATTTCCTTCAGTCTCCCACTTGCACTAGAGTCAATAATCTAGATTACACAGTAATGATTCTAACACCCATGGAGCCTTGGTGCTGATCATGTTTTGCTCGTGAGAGAGGCTTAGTCAATGGGTCTGCAACATTCAGATCCGTATGCATTTTGCAAATCTCTATGTCTCCCACCTGGACTTGATCGCAGATGGAATTGAAGCGTCTATTGATGTTTTTGGTTCTCTTGTGAAATCTGGATTCCTTTGCCAAGGCAATTGCACCAGTATTGTCACAAAAGATTTTCATTGGACCCGATGCACTAGGTATGACACCTATATCAGATATGAACTCCTTCATCCAGACTCCTTCATTTGCTGCTTCCGAAGCAGCTATGTACTTCGCTTCACACGTAGATCCCGCCGCGACACTTTGTTTAGAACTGCTCCAACTGAAAGCTCCACCGTTCAATATAAACACGTATCCGGTTTGCGATTTAGAATCGTACGGATCAGTGTCAAAGCTTGCATCGACGCAACCATTTACGACGAGCTCTTTTTCACCTCCATAAACAAGAAACATATCCTTAGTCATTTTCAGGTATTTCAGGATGTTCTTGACCGTTGTATAGTGATCCACTCCTGGATTACTTTGGTACATCCCTGCTAAACTAATAGCAAGGCACACATCAGGTCTGGTACACAGCATTGCATACATGATAGAGCCTATGGCTGAAGCATAGGGAATACTTTTCATTTTCTCTCTATCTTCTGCATTGGTCGGGCATTGAGTCTTACTCAACTTCACACCTTGTAACACAGGCAAGAACTTTCTTTGCTTGATCCATTTTAAACTTCTTCAAAACTTTATCAAGGTATGTGCTTTGTGAAAGTCCAATTAAGCGTCTTGATCTATCTCTATAGATCTTGATGCCCAATATATAAGCAGCTTCACTGAGGTCTTTCATTGAAAAACTCTTATTCAAGTATCCTTTTATGCTATCCAGAAATTCTATATCATTTCCAATCAACAATATGTCATCCACATATAATATTAGAAATGCTACAGAGCTCCCACTCACTTTCTTGTAAATACAGGCTTCTCCAAAAGTCTGTATAAAACCATATGCTTTGATCACACTATCAAAACGTTTATTCCAACTCTGAGATGCCTGCACCAGTCGATAGATGCATCACTGGAGCTTGCACACTTTGTTAGTACCCTTAGGATCGATAAAACCTTCAGGTTGCATCATATACAACTCTTCTTCCAGAAATCCATTCAGGAATGCAGTCTTTACATCCATTTGCCAAATTTAATAATCATAAAATGCGGCAATTGCTAACATGATTCAGATGGACTTAAGCATCGCTACGGGTGAGAAAGTCTCATCGTAGTCAACTCCTTGAACTTGTCAAAAACCTTTCGCAACAAGTCGAGCTTTGTAGACAGTAACATTACCGTGAGCGTCAGTCTTCTTCTTGAAGATCCATTTATTCTCGATGGCTTGCCGATCATCGGGCAAGTCAACCAAAGTCCATACTTTGTTCTCATACATGGATCCCATCTCAGATTTCATGTCTGTCGGTGTCAAAACTGGCGGATCTCAGGTAGTGGGTCCCGAACTGTGCGTCTAGGCCGGATGGTAACAGGAGGTAGGGAACACGATGTTTTACCCAGGTTCGGGCCCTCTTGATGGAGGTAAAACCCTACGTCCTGCTTGATTAATATTGATGATATGGGTAGTACAAGAGTAGATCTACCACGAGATCAAGGAGGCTAAACCCTAGAAGCTAGCCTATGGTATGATTGTTGTATATGGAGTTGATTGCCTACGGACTACAACCCTCCGGTTTATATAGACACCGGATAGGGTTAGGGTTACATAGAGTCGGTTACAATGGTAGGAGATCTTGAATATCCGCATCGCCAAGCTTGCCTTCCACGCCAAGGAAAGTCCCATCCGGACACGGGACGAAGTCTTCAGTCTTGTATCTTCATAGTCCAGGAGTCCGACTGAAGGTATAGTCCGGTTACCTGAACACCCCCTAATCCAGGACTCCCTCAGTAGCCCCTGAACCAGGCTTCAATGACGACGAGTCCGGCGTGCAAATTGTCTTCGGCATTGCAAGGCAGGTTCCTCCTCCAAGTCCTTCATAGAAGATTGTAAACACCAAGAGTAGTGTCCGGCTCTGCAAAATAAGCTTCCACATATTGCCATAGAGAGAATAATATTAACACAAATCAAATCTGCTGACGTATTCCGCAGTGCGTCATCACACTACAGCCAAGTCCTTTACTCGAATCGTTTTCACTTTTCCACCTCAGCGTGTTTTGCGAGGCGGTTTCCTTGGCACGTCTTGTCAAAGCAGAGATCGTGTACCCCCCTTTTACGGGATTCTCATCAATACGGACGTGGGTAACCCAACCGCGCCACTTATCACGGCGCTTGGGAGGCAAGCGAGTTTTACTAGGCAGGTGGGGACGCACAACCGCATCCGCCCATATAAGGGGACAAGGATCCACCTTTTTAGCTACGCCTTCTTCCTCCTTTGCCTATCCATCTCCTGCGCACCCGAGCTCCAGCGCCCAAGCCCGCACTTCCCATCTCAACCTTCTCCAGCAATGTCCGGAGCGGGAGGCAAGTGGATGGTCTCCTCCGCCATGGAGGGCTAAGTCAAGAAGCTAAGGAAGGCTGGATACCTGTCCAAGGACATCGCGCACCGGCTTCCCGAAAAGGGGCAGCTTCTCCCCACCCCAAGGCCCCATGAGAGGGTAGTATTTCTCCCCCGCTTCCTCCGCGGACTGGGTTTTCCACTCCACCCATTTGTCCGGGGGCTCATGTTCTACTACGGCCTGGATTTCCACGATCTGGCCCCGAACTTCATCCTCAACATCTCGGCGTTTATCATCGTGTGCGAGGCTTTTCTCCGCGTCCGCCCTCATTTCGGCCTCTGGCTCAAGACCTTCAACGTCAAGCCCAAGGTGGTGCGCGGCAGCCAGGTGGAGTGCGGAGGCGCCATGGCGGGCAAGATGGCCAAAGTCCTATGGTTAGAGGGCTCTTTCATGGAGACCCTAAAGGGATGGCAATCCGGGTGGTTTTATATCACCGAGCCGCGCGATCCGAAATGGACCGCAGCCCCCGAGTTCCGATCCGGACCCCCCACGCGGCTTATGTCCTGGAAAGAGACGGGCCTGTCGTGGGGTGACGAAAAAGAGGTGACCGGATTGCAAACATGCATCCAGTCCCTGGTGAACAAGCCAATCCGGCTTGTTAATGTAATCCAGGTTATGCTCGTCCACCGGATCCTCCCATGCCAACAACGGGATTTTAATCTGTGGGAGTTCGACCCGGCGCAGCATCAAACCCTCAGCAGGCTCTTCGACACGACGTACGAAGATGCCTGGAAGATGCTATTCAAGGGCGCCGAGGCTCCCGCATCCGCTTCCGAGGACCGCGGATACAGCTCGCAGCGTCACGCTAGCGAGGTAAGCCATCTACACCTTTTACAGGATGTTAAGCTTTTTCATAGTTTGACTCTATGCGGGATCTAAACTCCCTTACCTTTGACATGCTTGGCGGGCGATATCCGGACCTATTAACTGTCCGGCTCCGCTGCCCGAAGACCCAGCCCCAGCTCTACTAGTGAAGCTGCTGGTTCCGGCGCCTTATGTGGTGCCGGAGAAGAAGGCCAAGAAGAAGAAGACCACGGGGACTCGAAAGAGTGCCCGCAACATGGTGGTGTCGGACTCGTCATCTGACGAGTTCGAGACGCCCTCCTCCCGCAAAAACGAGGAGGAGGAGGAAGAAAACTCTCCCCCCAGCGGAGGGAGGAGAGAAGAGGAAGGCCGCCCCAACGGGGGAGGCCGAGGGGTCTAGGAAAAGGAAGACCCCTCCACCGGACTACGCCCCCAACGCCGAAGAGGGCAAAGAGGAGTGGCCAAACAGGGCCAAGCGTCCAGCGAAATCGTAATCTCGGATATCAGAGTAACTCATGATGTTCCTTTGTTGCACAGCTTTCCCTAATGTCGAATGTAATTATGCAGTCCACCCCGGGCCGAATTCGACGAATCGTCAGGCGGCTCCCTGGACTCATCGGATGTGAACTCAGTTCCGCCCGCTGTCTCCCCCCGCACTGCAGACGACGCCGAAGTGGCGTCGCGACAAGCTCCGGGGCAGGAGGAGGTGGTCCCGGAGGAGCCGCAAGGCAACCTCCCGGACTCCAGGAGTGAAGGGGATAAGGCTCCCCAGGGCTCTAAGTCTGGCTTTGTGCCGGACACCGCGCCGGAATCAGTTCCGGACCGCGGTAGGCGAACTCCTTCCAAGAGGAGCAAGCCTTCTGAGCCGGCGGCCTCCGTCCAACCGGAGGTGCCGGACAATCTGCTGGAGGTGCTTGACGACGCCTCCATCGACGAGGGGCACCGTACTATTATGAGTACGGTGATCCAGAAGGTTCGGTCTGCCAAGAGCGGACTGACTGAAGCTTGCGCTAGCCTTCTAACAGGCTTCAAGGTAAGTAGAAATATGTAAAAATATTACCGCATAGACAGTAGCCCCTGATGCTCTGTTTGGCGTTCGGAAAGAAAAGCCGAATAGAGGATCTATTAAATTTCACAGGAGTCTAAAAAAAGAGTCAATATGCGTATGCAGGCTTCGCTGCTATCCACCGCCGCACTGACTGCGGAGGTGGGTGTCCTGAAGCAGGACCTCGAGCGGACCGAGCAAGAGCTCGGCCTTGCTAAGCAGCGGCTCGAGGAGGAAGAAGGTAAGAAATACCTTACAGAAAAAGTGCCTATAAAAAGGCTTGATTGCAAAAAGAGTAACGGGATTGTACTGCTTATTGTAGGGGCCACGACTGAGGTGGCGACCCTTAAGCAGGCGCTGTCTGAGGCCGAAAAGAAAACGGCCGCGGAGCGCACCGAGCGAGACAGACTTGGGGCTCAGGTCGGCGAGGTGCAGCAAGAGCTTCAGGCTCTCATGAAAAATTGAGAGTTTGGAGCTGGAGTCGAAGGCGCAAGCATCCGAGCTTGCAACGGCCCTAGAGGCTGCCAAGTTTGCCAAGGCCGAAGCCCAAAAGGCCCTCCAAGAGTTGGAGGAGATGAGGAAGATAGCAGCGGGTAAGGCATTCTTTATGCAAAGCAGAAATATAAAAGTGAACTACCTGTTACTTACCCGAATCCGGAGCTCTCCAGGGGCATTCGCAGATCTTCCCCGCAGCGTATCCGACGCCGCCGCATTCTACCGAGCTGAAGAGAGTAGCTCGATGGAGAAGGTGTTATGGTCTCAGTATTCTGAGGCCGGACACCCTGTGCCCTTGAGCGACCAGCTGAAACAGCTGGTCGAGCTCCACAAGGCGGCCGAGCAGGCCATGAAGGGCTTCATAGTTCGGCTGTGGCCTGGAGAGGCCCTGCCTGGGAGCTATTTCAGGCTGGTGCGGCGGCTGGTGGAGGCCTGTCCGAGGCTCGAGGTCATCAAGCGCTCCATCTGCATCGAAGGTGCCCGTCGGGCCCTTGCCCATGCAAAGGTGTACTGGGGTAAGCTGGACGGTGAGAAGCTTGTGAAGGACGGGCCGCCGCCGGGGAAGGAGCATCGCAAGCCCGAGAACTACTACAAGGATGTTCTTGCAGGTGCCCGCCTTGTGGCGGATGAATGTACCAAGGATGTGATTTTTGAATGAACTCGCTCGTGTTTATCCTGTGCGCTGAAAACTTGTTCATATGCGCTAAGCAATGCTTATTGAATTTAAAATATTACTTTTTGTGCGGCCGTTTATCAAAAATTGAGAGATGGCCAGTCGTCGGCTTCTGCCCCCATGCCACTAGTGCTGGGGTGTTCGGGATAAACCTGAGCGCTCTTTTTCCCATAGTTGGGTCCTTCGAGGGAGGCGCTCAGCACAACGAACCAGGCAATCGGACTATAATGCTTGAACACTCTCACTTAGCCATAGAACTCTATAATTTTAAATTTTGGCGAAGCCCCTAGTTCGGAAGACCGAGTTCGGGGCGCTATCCACACCTTGGCCGGACAAAGCCAGCTCCTCGCTCGAAGCGGCATAAGCCTTTAGGGACTCGAAAAACCTCTCGAACAGCGACCGGTCTCTCGCCACATCATGACAGTCAGTTTTAGCTTTCTCCACTGAGGTGCTTAACCCAGCTGAACTGGGGCACAATCGCAGTGGTTCTCCTAGTGCTACCTTAGTCGATAGAGCGGAACGTAAGGCACCAAAACATAGGAGCCGGGCAAACCCAACTATTGACCCAAATCATGATTCGGAGCCAATGCATATAGTGCTATAAGTTCGGGGTGCCGCACTTGTGAAAGTGTACGGACTTCTCACACCATTATGAGGGGTATTGAAGCCCCTGGCGTGTTTGCCGTACCATGGTGTACGGGTGCAATCATGTCATTTAATAAACATAAATGTGAAAAGAAGATAATGCAAAAAATAGACAAGAAGCTAAGCATTGTTTATAAAGAGGCTATTTATCAAAGCCGAACGATACAAATAGTGCGGTAAGCAAAATATATTGGACTATTTAGTATGTCCTGACCAGGGGCAGGCCGCGGAATTGTATTTAAAACAGGTATACCGCTCGTAACAGAGACCACCTGGGAGTTCCATAATGCGGCATGGCTTGTCTGCCTCCCTGGAGCTTGCATCGTTTGTGCGGCAGTCGAATTGCCGAACAGGTCGTCCGAAGTATGGAGTCCTGAAAGTAAGAAAAAATTAAAAAAAGAATCCGGCAGCCCCTAGTACATTTTAAGCCGTATTTTGGGCATGCCGTTATTGTTCCCCTTCCCCTGTGCCCATGGTATTTCAAGGGCGTAGTTATGTACGTGAGGTACTGGTTTCGTTATGTCGCGAGAGCTGGGGTTGGGTCCGCATTGCTACGCTTGCTCAGAGTGTGCCAGGCGGTCCTGCTGTGGGTTACTCCGGGCGCGCTTGGCAGTGTCTGGCTTTTTGATGGCCGGACTGGAGAATTGCCTGAGAAGGCTACTTTGTACCTCCGCTGCGAGAGCCGCCGTGTGCTCCTCCGTGCGGAGGGAGCGTTTTGTGTTTCCGTTGACCGTGATTACTCCTCGAGGGCCTGGCATCTTGAGCTTGAGATATGCGTAGTGCGGCACCGCATTGAACTTTGCGAATGCGGTTCGTCCGAGCAGGGCGTGATAGCCACTGCGAAACGGGACTGTCGTGGTTTTGTCACGGCAGATGTCCTAGAGAAAGGACTTAGTCGTGGAGCCATCGCGACGGGTTAGCTTGAAGGGGTTAAAGCGGACACAAGGACGCAAGGGAGTTTATACTAGTTCGGCCCCTTTGATGAAGGTAAAAGCCTACGTCTAGTTGTGATGGAATTGATGGGTGTTTCGATGACTAGGGAGCAAACAAGCTTCGCCTATGTCTCGAGTTGTTGTATGTTGTCCTTGAACCGCCGCCGGGTCGTCCCCTTATATACATGGGTGACGCCCGTCGGTTTATAGAGTCCCAACACCGGCTCATAGATGTGTCCGGTTTGGTCTCTACTTATTCCTAACTTATAATACAAGTTACATATTGACGCCGGTTTAAGGCTACAGGCTCTCAACTGATTATGGGTCTTGAGCCCTCATCTATCTTCATGGGCTTTAACCTGCTTAACTACTGATGAAGTTAATCCGGCCCAGATAGGCCGGTTTACACCCAGTAGTAATATCCCCAACATTAGGCCCCAGATTGATTTGAACAGGTTCATGTCAATCCTTAGCAAAAATTTCATCTTCAACATCTTCTTGTAGTTTGGTGAACCGCCGTGATGTCATCTTCTCTGATTGCTGTAAACCGGCATGACGTCATCTGTCATAAAGAAATTATCCATGATACCTTCTTGTTTAATAGATCTGCGATAATCGAGGCGAAAGCTCTGTTTCCAAACTTGCGGTCCCTTGATTTTCGCGCCTGATCCTTGTCCCTTGCTTTATAAATAGGACCGAAGGGTCATTTCTTTTTTCCCCTTTGTGCCCTTCTGCTTCCTCTTCCTCGCGTCGCCCAGTCTTCGGAGCTCCGCCGCCGCCGTCGACCTCTGCACCAACCTTGGCCGCTGCATCACCCTGAGCGTACCAGAGCACCGCGGCGACCTTCCGCTTCTTCCTCAGCTCCGGTAAGTCTTCTATCCTTTCCATCATAGATCTGTTCTAGGGTTTCCATGTTCTCCCGTGTTCATCGCTTGCTTCTTGTTCATATGATAGATCCTTAGACGAGTCTGTGAATCTTCGCTCTGTGTAGCAGTAGTTTTTATCCTCCGTTTTCACTTTCGCATATTAAGACCATAGATCTTATCTGTACCTTCGCTTATTGATTCGGCACTGCGCCTTTTGGGCCTTGAATATTTATCTCCTTTATACACATGTTCCAGATCCAAAGCTGTAGTATAATCTTGCGAAATCTGTTTTTGTGTACTTACTCATCTGCAGTCTTGACTGTTCAATGCTTAGACCAGGCGGTTTAACTTTGTAGAAAAATTTGACAAACCGATATATACCATTAGTCCCCTTGTTGAACCACCGGATGTTGGTTGCTTCATGAAACTCCGGTTCAGATAATTCTGTTTCCGGTTTAACAGTGCCCATACCAACGTACCTTGATTAAATGCATTTTTAAACCGGGATCTTCTGCCTTGTAGATTCCATCATGGCCAAGCAAGTATATGAGTGCAATTGGGTTCCTTCTCGCGTCACAGAGGATCAACTGGACGATCTAGTCCTGATTGGCGCTTTAGGCAGTAAAGATACCATCCATTGGAGGGCTCCTGGCAAAGAATGCCCTCCCACACCTCGAGGAGGAGAGGTTGTTGTTTTCGTAGATCACTTAGCCCGGGGCTTTAAGCCGCCCGGTTCTAAATTTTACCGGGATGTTTTAGCCGATTTCCAACTCCATCCGCAAGACACTGGCCCCAACTCTGTTACCAATATGTGCCACTTCCAAGTACTCTGTGAGGTGTTCTTTCAAGAGGAGCCCACAGCGGAATTATTCAGAGATCTTTTCCATATAAACCGCCGTACCGAGTTTACTGATGGCTCTAATACGGAGTTGGGTGGCATGGCAATTCAGAAAAGGAAAGAGGTCACATACCCTCACGCCAAGCTGCACAGTCACCCCAAGGAGTGGAATCAGACATGGTTCTACTGCAAAGACACCTCCCCTGTTGGTGAGAATCCCTTGCCTGGCTTTCGTCCGGAGCGGCTCAGCAATACACACCCTTTTCCTCAAAGATTGACTGCCCATGAGAGAAGAAAATATGCTCCCCAGCTGTCAAAGCTCAGGGCCTTTATGGCCAACGGTTTAACCAGGGTTGATCTCGCTCGCTGTTGGATATCATGGAGCATACTGCCCCTTAGTCAGCGCTCCGGTTTGATGTGCGAGTATACTGATAGTGTTGATGACCCACTGCGACATTCAAAACTCCAACTCTCTGGTGAAGAAATCACAGAGGCTGTGCGCAAGATACTGAATGAACCGGAACATGTCTGCGCTAGAACCGGCCTGCTTCCCTTCTGTGCCACCAACAAACCGCCAGCTGTAAGACTTTGATTTTTCTCTTTGCTGAATCTGTTATTGATATGTCTGGTCATTGTTTGTAATATCAGTGTCTGCACAATCAGGGCGATGATCCGTTTTGGAGCAAAAAGCTGCCGCAGGAGAAACCAGAGAAACCAGACAAACCGGAAAGAGCAACCCGGCAAAAGACTAAAGCTGTGAAAAAGACTGCCCACAGGAAAAGAACCACTGCATCTTCTAATCCGGCCCCTGATGATGAGGTGGATAATCCGGACTTTGAGGTAGAGCTTGACTCACTTGGTTTATTTTTCATGCGTCTTATTGATGATGATATTTGTTAGGATGATGCCGAAGCCAGCCACGCGGATGTTGCAGAGGTAATTATTCTCTCTTCCGATTCAGAAATTTTGCCTTCACAAAAAATTCGTCAGGCAAACCGGAAAGTTAAATTTTCTCATCCTCTTGCTTATTTGGATCCTAAACTTCTTATGAAGACTCAACAACACGAAGCTCGCCGCACCACCCGGCACAGCGGCCAGGTAGTTACCTCCGCCGGTTTACCGAACAGTCCGGTTCGAAAACGTCATTCCGAGGTCTCTAATTCGCTTGTCAGTGCTTGTCCTAAAGCGGGCTGCTTTCGTCAACCTCTTAATCCGTCTGACTCCGATTACCAGGTTATTTCCCACTCATCTTCTGGCGAGTCATCGGCTACTCAGCTCCCACCGCTCAAAATGGTGCTTGGTAAGCTATATTTATTGTGATGTTTGTAGTATATTGCTCTAGAACATATGATGTATTTAATTTTGTTATTCTTCTCAGGGCCAAACCTAGGCCAAGCAAGAAGGCCCGCCTGGACAAAACGGCCGAAGAAGATGTCATTCTTGAACTGGGCAAAACACTATCTTGAAGCGGCTGTCCCTGAGGATATTCCCAATCATCCACCGTAGCCACATGATGATCTTATTGTTGAAGAGATACCTACTGATACCTCAGGTCCTACCCATCAGCCCACAGGTTCCATCCGGATTGAACATTCCACCGGTCCAGCAAACCCTACCGACAAGCCAACAACTTCGGTGCAAACCTGCGGTACCAAGGATGATGAGGTTGTCATTACTGGTACTGGCCATACTGAGCCAAGCAACCCTGTCGCTTTATCCAAACATTCTGCCAAGGAAGAGTTTGCTGCTTTTGGCAAAGGCAAGTGGAACAACGATCTGACGACTTACGCTGCTCTGAACACCCAAGATATCCATTCCGGCTATCTGAACCGGCTGTATACCAGCCGTGACTATGAAGCCGGTCTGGTTAACATGATGAAAGATAAATATGAGGTAACTTCCATATGCTCCTTCCTGCTTGTATGCTTTCATTCTTGCTGATTCTCCTAGCCCCTAAGGGCCGGTTTGAAATATTCTTTCAAACCGGGACTTAATAATATAAACCTTGATGCTTTGAAAATTTGCTGATGTAGCCTCCAAGGGCCGGTTCAACTTAGTGTAGTTAAACCGGTACTTTAAGAAATTGAAACTGCCGCATCAGAATACATATGATCAAATAGCCATTAGCCCCCAAGTGCCAAGTTGAATGCTTGTATTGATCTTGGGACTTTGTAAACAACTGAAAGATGAAGATCGAATACGCATTAGCCCCCAAGTGCTAAGCGCATAACTTGTTATGTGGTTGGTACTTGAATCCTTCTACCGATTTGTTGAAACATATATCTGTATGCCTGCAGGCGGAGCTGAAGGCGAAAGAAAACCAAGTCATCGATATGCAAGAAAATCTGAAAACCCAACAGGCTGAAACCTCCAAAGCCAAAGAGGAATTGGCCAGTGCCTTAAGCGCCATGGAACAACTTAAGGAGAACTTCAAGAAGAAACAGGCGGATTGGGCCACTGAAAAGTCCGCTTTGATCAAACGAGCAGAGGATGCCGAGGCTGCACTAAAACCAGTGACGGATGAACTGACCAGCATAAAGCGGCACGTTCATGCCATGACCACTGCTATCTTTGGTAAGTTAGCTTGCCTTCTGAATTGGTTCCGCCTTCTTACAGAGTCGCCGGTTTATTAACCCTTTATTGTATTTCAGGGACACGCATTGGTCACTTGGGGTCAGATGTGCGGAAGAAATTGAAAGCCGCCTATACCTTGGTTGAACAATTGTATACTGGTGCCTAGTGGATCATCTGTACCGCGTCTCATAATAAACCGGCTCCCACTTTGATTCAAGATACTCTGATGAAACTGTCAGTGCTTCCTGCCCGGGTTGAAGAGCTGAAGAAATCTGCTACTCGAACTGGTGCAATCAATGCTTTAATCCGAGCAAAAGCCTGGGTGCCGGATTTTGATCCTATTGAAGCGGCTCAGGGCTATCCCAGCTTGAAGGAAGACGGGTCAGAATTTGGTGAAGCGGATTTGCGAGCAATAAACCGGGAGGTACGTCCGCTAGCTTGTCAACTGGCTGAGGAAGTAGACTTGTCCCATTATCAAGCCCAATATGACAGTCAGAACAAGCGAATAGCTGCACCAATCCATGAATCGGAAAACCTGATCCCTCCAATCCGTAAGCATACTTACGCTCCCGATATTGACCCGTCATTGCTAATCCATGATGAGGCTGTTTTTCAAGCATTAATGGGAATAGACTGGACAACTGTGGATTTCCAGCCACTGGGTAGAGAAACGGAAGCTGAAGCGGCGCAAGATGACCCACAACCATCAGGCCAGGCTGGTGGCCAAGCTTAAATCGGAAGCCAGTTTGAAAACTGCCTCTCCTTTGTGAAAAACAATCATGTTATTATGGGCACCATGTTGCCTTGTAATAGGCTAGCTGATACCTTTGATGTTGATATGCCTTCGTGCATAACTTGTTCTTCCTGCGGTAATGAACTTTCCAAAACACTTTCTGAAATAAGAAATTCGTCAAGTGCCACCACGGTTGTACCGTCAGGCGGAGTATGATGTCTGTATATATAAAGTCAAAACATCCAAAACAAAATTTTAAGTATATGATCAAAATTTTGAGATACATAATACCTGCCACCGTTGAGTGTGAAGTTGGCTTGGCCAACCTTGAAGCAGAGTTTTGCAGACCCACACTGTTGGAGGAAATAACAACTCCTGTATATATATATGACGCTGTTTATCATGTAAACCGTGCCGGGTTATAATAAACACCGTGTTACTCCATAAGAGGATGTTAACAACAAGGATCAAACCGGACAAATAGTCTCCGGATCGACGTGAACTGTGTTCCGTCAATTGATTGGTTTAAAAAAACTTTGTCGATTTAAAAACACAATGAAAAGCAAAAAACCCCCTTCAAAGAAAAGTATGATGCAAAAGCAATGAAAAAAACATTTGCCAAAAAAGATTTATTTGAGCTGATCAAATGGCGTTACCATGGCCAAACACGACCAAGCTCCCGTTAGGTGTAACTATGGTTCTAGTCAGCCAGGTCCCCAAGTGATTCGGCATTTATGCCGACCAAACGGCGTGGTCATGGTTTGGGTTCGACCAAGCCCCCAAGTGATTCTGTGGCCTTAGGCCGATCAAGAGGCATGACTGGTTCAGACATGACCAAGTCCCCAAGTGATCTGGTGGCTCTCGCCTATCAAGAGGCATGGTATTGGTTCAGACACGACCAATCCTCCAAGTGATATAACACGATGCTTTTAGCAAAGCAAACTCAAGGGGTAAACCGGAGGCCGCTTTAGAGCAACTCCGTGTAACCTCACATGATGTAAAAGAACAGATACCCCGCTTTAGCTGAGGTTCCGGTTTATTATACTTAATCATAATATAAACATTGTCGTAATATGTACATGAGTATAGCCAATGGCTCAGGTATAGTGTAGGATCGAAAGTATGTCTAGAGGGGGGGGTGATTAGACTACTTGACCAAATAAAAACTTAACCTTTTCCCAATTTTAGTTCTTGGCAGATTTTAGCTATTGTAGGACAAGTCAAGCAATCATCACACAATTCAAGCAAGCATTAAAAGAGTATATTGGCAGCGGAAAGTAAAGCATGCAACTTGCAAGAATGTAAAGTGAAGGGTTTGGAGAATTCAAACGCAATTGGAGACACGGATGTTTTTCCCGTGGTTCGGATAGGTGGTGCTATCCTACATCCACGTTGATGGAGACTTCAACCCACGAAGGGTAACGGTTGCGCGAGTCCACGGAGGGCTCCACCCACGAAGGGTAATGGTTTCGCGAGTCCACGGAGGGCTCCACCCACGAAGGGTCCACGAAGAAGCAACCACCCACGAAGGGTCCACGAAGAAGCAACCTTGTCTATCCCACCATGGCCATCGCCCACGAAGGACTTGCCTCACTAGCGGTAGATCTTCATGAAGTAGGCGATCTCCTTGCCCTTACAAACTCCTTGGTTCAACTCCACAATCTTGTCGGAGGCTCCCAAGTGACACCTAGCCAATCTAGGAGACACCACTCTCCAAGAAGTAACAAATGGTGTGTTGATGATGAACTCCTTGCTATTGTGCTTCAAATGATAGTCTCCCCAACACTCAACTCTCTCTCATAGGATTTGGATTTTGTGGAAAGAAGATTTGAGTGGAAAGAAACTTGGGGAAGGCTAGAGATCAAGATTCATATGGTAGGAATGGAATATCTTGGTCTCAACACATGAGTAGGTGGTTCTCTCTCAGAACATATGAGTTGGAATTGTGTATGTGTTCTGATGGCTCTCTCCACGAATGAAGAGGAGGTGGAGGGGTATATATAGCCTCCACACAAAAATCCAACCGTTACACACAGTTTTCCAATCTCGGTGGGACCGAATCAACAAACTCGGTCGGACCGAAAAGGTAAACCTAGTGACCGTTAGAGATTTTCGGTGGGACTGACATGCAACTCGGTAGGACCGATATGGTTAGGGTTTGGGCATAACGTAATCTCGGTGAGACCGATTACACAAACTCGGTGAGACCGAGTTTGGTAATAAGGTAACCAGAGAGTTGGTCAGGTAAACTCGATGGGACTGATTTGCTCTTTCGGTGAGACCTAAAAGTTACAAAAAGGAAACAAAGAGTTTACACTGCAATCTCGGTGGGACCGATTCGCTCTTTCGGTGAGACCGAAAAGTTACGAAAGGGAAACAGAGAGTTTGCAATCCCATCTCGGTGAGACCGAGATCCCTATCGGTAGAACCGAATTGCTAGGGTTTGGCAGTGGCTTATGACAAGTGAAACTCGGTGGCGCCGGATAGAAAGAATCGGTAGGACCGAGTTTGGCTTAGGGTTTAGGTCATATGTGGATATGGGAAAGTAGTTGAGGGTTTTGGAGCATATCACTAAGCACATGAAGCAAGAGGCTCATTAAGCAACACCTCATCCCTCCTTGATAGTATTGGCTTTTCCTAAAGACTCAATGTGATCTTGGATCACTAAAATATAAAATGAAGAGTCTTGAGCTTTTGAGCTTGAGCCAATCCTTTGTCCTTAGCATTTTGAGGGTTCCACTTTCACATCCATGCCATGCCAATCATTGAGCTTTCTTGAAATAGTCATCTTGGAATAGCATTAGCTCAATGAGCTATATGTTGTTATGAATTACCAAAACCACCTAGGGATAGTTACACTTTCAATCTCCCCCTTTTTGGTAATTGATGACAACATATAGATCAAAGCTTCGACAAATGATAATAAGCATGAAATATATCGTCGCTTTGAGAAGTATGTGACAAGTAAGAGCTCCCCCTAAATTTGTGCATATTTAAAATTTGCTTTGGACTGCAAATGCACAAAGAGTTAGAGTCATGGGTTACTCTTCCATGTCACATACATCTTGGTGGAGCGCTTAAAATGATAAGAATGAAATACATGCACTCATCACCAAGAATAGTGAATGATCACATAAGATAGATAAGATGATAATATTAAGCAAACATTAAGTGTAGCTTATGATCAAACACATGATCATCAATGTCTCACGAGCAATGACATAGTATCTCACACAAAAGCAAACAAAGTTCGAAAAACCACCAAATAAAACAAGAGAGAATAAAAGCAACACTCCCTCTCGAAGCCTATGATCTATACATTTTCTCCCCCTTTGGCAACAAGTTACGAAAAAGTTCCTAGAAAATGCATAGTGCTAATTCGACACTCAGGCTTGATCTTCAGGTGGTGGTGGAGTCCGGAGCACTCCAAGGACGAAGCCTTCTATAGACGTGGTCGGAGTCGAGGCTGAAGTGGACGCTGGAGCTGGTGGAACTGAGGCTGTAGCTGGTGCAGACGTGGTGGCTCTGGGGTCAGCAACTGGCACTGCAGACGACCTCGGACCTCGTGGCACTCTGGCAAAGGCATCAGTTGTAGTCTTGCCTCTCCTCTCCTGCATGTCATCCTGGAGCTGCTCCACTACAGTTTGAATCTCTGTCACTTTGACATCCAAGTCATAGAACTTTTGTTCCATGATCCTCTCTAAGCTTGCCTGGTTCTGAGTTAGGGTGGCTAGTCCTTGCTCAATCCACAGGGTGGATCCAATCAAGTAACCAAGCTGCTCTTGTTTGGTTTTCAGGAAATATTGAGATGCCTCCTCTTGAGTAGGCATCTTGGCAGCTTTCTCCTTCCCCGCCTTCTCCTTCTTGGCTTGTGCTTGGGCAGATGATGGCTCATTCTCAGTCATGACCACTTGATTATCTTCAAAGTCTGGACGGATGGGCAGGTGTTCCTTGTCCAATAAGTATATGCCCGTGCCCATCTTAGAGTTGATGAGCTCCTGAATCTGTGGGGCATATCCACAGCTCCTCTTCTGGTCTGCTGCTGTCCTCTTGATTGTTTCAATCATAAGGCTCATGACTTTGAATTTCTGTGGCACGTCAAAGATATGAAGCAAGTTGATCGCATGGCCCCTGATCATCTTGTGATCTCCAGACTTGGGCAATAGGGTGTGCCTAAGAATCCAGTTGATGGTTGGCAGCCCTGACAAAAGATAGTGTACTGAGCCAAACTTGAACGTACCAAGTGCTTCATTTGGAATCTCCTTGTACATGTTTGACATTGAGTTGTGGTCCATCTTCTTCTTGGCATAAATGTCCAAGTCATCGTCATGCTCTTCTGGGGCATTAATCAGCTGAGCCCATTCAGCAACTGTAGACTGGTACCTCGTACCCTCTGACATCCATACAATCCTGCCATCTGGATAGAAATGGGCTGTGGAGTAGAACTGCATGATGAGTTCCTCGTTCCACTTTGTGAGCTTCTGCCCAACAAAGTCCTCTACTCCACATGCCTTGAAGCTGTCCTGCACTCCAGGTAGTACTCTTCGTTGTCCTTGATGTATTGCCAATCAACCCATCTCATATCACAGACAATTGGCTTCTTGTCTAGCAGCACTGTCTCATAAAAGTCTTGCTGCTCCTTGGTGTGAAACCTGTAGTCAACTGCAGTCCTTCTCCTTGAAGAATACGGGTCTGCTTCTCTCCACTTCCGGAGCCCTGAATCTCTCCTGAGTTTCATATCCTCAGCCACAGGATGAGCATCGCTGTGGTCTGGGATCTTGGGCTTGAGCTTTCTAAGAACATTCTCTTCTTCTTCTTCTTCTGCAGCTTCAGGCATTGGGGCCTTGTTCTTCTCAGTAGCTGGGATGCTTCTTGTGTTCCTCTTTGGCTTTGGAGCTGGCTTGGCCTTAGAAGCAGCTGCCCCTGTTCTTATGGCATCACCCATCAGCTTGGGTGCCTTAGGTGCTGGTGCAGCTACCTCTTCTTCTTCCTCCTCATCTTCCATGATGGAAGCCTTGCCAAGCACTCTGGCTACAGTTCTCTTCACCCTTTCTTTCCTCTTCTTGCCTTCAGCAGCAACTGGCTCAGTGGGAGTGGGCTTCTCAGTTGAAGCTCTGGCCTTTGACATAGGCTGCCTGCCTGCTGGCCTTTTGATCTTCATCCCTGGTTTTATGCCCTGTGCTGGCTCAACTCTCTTGGAAGTTGCTTCCTCTTTTGCCACATAATCCTCATCTTCTGAGTCTGAGGTTCTCTTCTTTCTCTGTCTTGTGGCAGCTTTAGGCAGATTGCTAGGGGTGCTCCTGCTGCCATCATCTAAGGAACTTGAGGGACTAGTGCCCTCACTCATTTGCACTTGCTGCTCTGACAAGTTCTGGCTATCACTTTGGTCTGACATGATGCAAACTCTGACTGCTGACCCTGTGAATAGGTTATAGATGAGATAGAGTGGATGAGCATCACAAAATGCAGAGATTTTTGCAAAAGAATAATTCAAAAACTTAGTTTTAGTTTCCCACTGAAAGCATCTCGGATCTACCGATTTCTAAACTCGGTGATACCGAAGCAGTTTTGGCACCTAAACTAGTGAACTCGGTCAGACCGAGTCACAGTTCGGTGGCACCGAGACTGCTAGGGTTTCACAGAGTTCCAAAATCGGTCACACCGATAAGTAATTCTCGGTCAGACCGAGTCTCACTTGTGCAATGGCATAAGCCAAATCGGTGGGACCGAGTTTTTCAACTCGGTGGGTCCGAGATGGTTTCGGCGGAAACCTAACCCTAAAATTTTCGAATTAAACCTAATCTACGAGTTCATTGACTGGATAGAAGTTTAACAAACGTGGCAAGAATCATGATGATCACAATGTGCTAAGAATCGGATTGGGGAATAGCACAAAGATCGAGTCCATACCCTAGTTCGGTGGAGACTCGCTACGGCGGCAACGGCGGGGTTGAGTTTCCGTTGACGGCGATGGAGACCAGCGACTGGAGGCGGCTGGCGGTGAGGAGACGATCCAGAGACCAAGTTGGCAGAGCAGGCTATCGCGCGGGCGAAGGGGTTCGGAGAAATTTCCAAATTTTTGCCCGTGACTGTATATAGCCCGACCTTATCAGTGTGACCGAGTGGAACAACTCGATGGCACCGAGATGCAAAACTGTATATAGTTGTTGCAACTCGGTGTGACCGAATGGTTCAAATCGGTTGCACCGAGATCGAAAACCTAGATCAACATAATGATCTCGGTAGGACCGAAAGTAGGGTATCGGTCAGACCGAGAATCATAAAGAGGTTTTGGAAGTTTAAGTCTATGACGAATCGGGGACTCCGAGCGCTCCTCACACAGAGTGGTTCGAATCTGACTTGATCAAATTTTGTGATGTAGCATGAATAGAGTTTGAGACGAGAAAAGCATAGATAGCTAGAGGAGGTTCTTAGGCATTCTTGTCTATCCACTTGGCAAAAGGAAATAAAACCAAACAATCAAAACAACAAGTGGATGTCCTCGAATGAGTAAAATATGCAACCAACATGCTCACACAATAAGATGGCAAATGAAATATGTGACAAGGCATGCACAACCAATTCTAGCATCTATCAAGCAATTTGCGATGACAAGGTCATCTATATATGAGTATATTGACTTAGGAGTCAAGTGAGAACACTTGATCATAGGTCATACTCATCGTTTAAGCTCAAGTGGGGTTACCACTTTTACATAAAGCATTGTTGTGTTCACATCTTTAGAGTTGCTTTAGCTCAAGTCTTAGAGTAAATCTCCCCCTAGATGTGATATCCCCCCTTAGAGGGATGAACTAACCTCGGGTTTTGTCGATGATGACTTCATGTAGATGTTGAAGATGTGGATGCTCAATGTTGATGTAGATCACTTGGAGCTATCCATTTGAGTGAATTGCACTTTCAATACCTACATGGGTTAGTCCCACAAGGAACAAACAAGGATATCCATAGACATAGAGTGATGCACACACAAGATGATGTCCATGAAAACTTTTAGGTTACCTTGTCCCTTGTCTTACCAACAAGAGGGTTTGTGACTCCTTGAACTAGTGCAAGATGTGGAAGTTGATTGCACTTGTTCTTGCCAAAATGATAAAAGTGAAGTATGTTGGCGGAGTCACCCTCAAGAACTCTCTAGTTCTTCTTCTTTTGGATCCACACCATCTTGATGGGAATCCTTGGAGTTGTAGTCGTACTTGATGAAGTGGAACTTGAAGTAGTCTTGGGAATCCACTTGACTAAGGTCTTAGGAGCTTCTTCAAATGCATCAATTTCCTCTTGAAGCTTGTCCTTGCCTTTTTGCTTGTAGTCTTGTGGTGGAAGATCATCTTGAGCTTGTGTCCCCTTGAAAGAAGTATCATACTTCTCTTGTTGAGGAACAAACTTTGTCTTGGGGTATTGATCTTCTTCCCACTCAACTTCATTGGCATTGAACTTTCGTTCAAAACCAACACCTTGATTCTTCCGGTGCATTCCTTGCTTGCGCACAATTTCCTCGAATTGCTTACTCCCGGCAAGGCTTTTGTACACTCCTTTCTCTATAATTCCCTTCAATAAGCTATTTTCTTGCTCAAGTGTAACTTGGCTAAGACAATCATTAGTGGAATCAAGAGAACTACTAGAAGCAACAATATTGGATTTAGCATGATCATTGTTACTGCTAGAGGAAGAATCTTTCTTGTTCTTGTTACTAGACTTGACTTGAGGCATGTAAGTGGATAAGAGTAAACGCTTGGCAATGTAAGAAGAACTTTTCTTGCGGAGATCATCATTGATTGCTTTTAAGACTCATGCTCTTGCTCAAGATTGAGCTTTTCAAAGCGTAATTTCTCATGAGCTCTTAAAAGTTCTCGATGATCTTCGAAGATAGTTTCATGAGCTAACTTAAGAGTGTTTAGATCTTTAGTTAGAGCCTCAATCTTCTCCTTATCATTGTCATTCGTTTTATCTTGATTAGCATGATTAATTGACGTTTCATCATAGTATTCATCACTAGAGTTGTCAACAAGCAAATCATCACCTAACAAGTCATCTTCATCACTATTGAAATCAACATACTCGGGGTGTGTTACCTTAGGACCTTTGGCCATGAAGCATCTTCCAATTCCTTCATTTGGTGAGTCAAATATGTCGTAGGAGTTGGTTGACACAAGTGCTAGACCGGCAACACCTTCATCTTGAGTATCTTCGGAGTCGGAGTGATAACTTCTCTCGGAGTGGCTGTCGGAGTAGGAGCCGAATACCCATTCACCAACATGAGCTTGATGTCTTCATTTTGTGTAGCTCCTTGATGATTTTTCCTTCCTTTCCGAATCCTTGCTTCTCCGTGAGTATCTTCGTTCATAACGATCATCTCTACTCCTTCTCTCTCTTGGTGGTGATTCTTTGCTTCTTCTTTTTGGAGAATCTTCTCTTCTCTTGTAGGGAGCCGTACACTCATTGGAATAGTGTCCGGGTCTTCCACAACTGTAGCAGTTTCGCTCTCGACTAGAAGATCTTTTGTCATTGTAGGACCTTGACTTGAAGCTTCTATCTTTGCTTCTACTCTTGTAGAACTTGTTGAAGTTCTTCACCATTAAGCTCAATTCTTCATTGAAGTTTTGTTTCTCACTTGATGATGTAGGGGCTTCACATGAGGCTTTGTAGGCATCACTTGATTTGTTGTGAAGTTCCTCTTTATCCTTAAGTGACATCTCATGAGCAACAATTCTTCCAATCACCTCCGTTGGCTTGAGATCTTTGTAATTGGGCATCATTTGGATCAATGTGCACACGGTATCATATTTTCCATCCAAGGCTCTTAGAATCTTCTTGATGATGAATCTATCGGTCATCTCTTCACTTCCTAAGCCGGCAATCTCATTTGTGATGAGAGCAAGCCTAGAGTACATTTCAGCGACACCTTCACCATCCTTCATTTTGAACTTGTCAAGTTGACTTTGAAGCACATCCAACTTGGATTCCTTGACAGAGTCGGTACCTTCGTGCATATCAATCAAAGTGTCCCAAATTTCCTTTGCATTCTCAAGACGGCTGATTTTGTTGAATTCTTCGGGGCACAATCCGTTGAAGAGTATATCACAAGCTTGAGCATTGTATTGCAACATCTTCAACTCATCCGCGGTAGCTTCACGGTTTGGTTCTTTCCCATCAAAGAAGTCACCTTGCAAACCAACACACACAATAGCTCAAACGGCGGGGTTATGTCCAAGAATATGCATTTTCATTTTATGCTTCCAACTAGCAAAATTAGTACCATCAAAGTAAGGACCTCTACGGTGATAATTTCCCTCGCTAGACGCCATACTCTCCTAGGTTGTGAAACCAAGGCTATGACCACCAAAAGCTATGGAGATCAAAGCAAATGGAGACCAAAGCTCTGATACCACTTGTAGGATCGAAAGTATGTCTAGAGGGGGGTGATTAGACTACTTGACCAAATAAAAACTTAACCTTTTCCCAATTTTAGTTCTTGGCAGATTTTAGCTATTGTAGGACAAGTCAAGCAATCATCACACAATTCAAGCAAGCATGCAAAGAGTATATTGGCTGCGGAAAGTAAAGCATGCAACTTGCAAGAATGTAAAGGGAAGGGTTTGGAGAATTCAAACGCAATTGGAGACACGGATGTTTTTCTCGTGGTTCGGATAGGTGGTGCTATCCTACATCCACGTTGATGGAGACTTCAACCCACGAAGGGTAACGGTTGCACGAGTCCACGGAGGGCTCCACCCACGAAGTCCACGAAGAAAACCTTGTCTATCCCACCATGGCCATCGCCCACGAAGGACTTGCCTCACTAGCGGTAGATCTTCACGAAGTAGGCGATCTCCTTGCCCTTACAAACTCCTTGGTTCAACTCCACAATCTTGTCGGAGGCTCCCAAGTGACACCTAGCCAATCTAGGAGACACCACTCTCCAAGAAGTAACAAATGGTGTGTTGATGATGAACTCCTTGCTCTTGTGCTTCAAATGATAGTCTCCCCAACACTCAACTCTCTCTCACAGGATATGGATTTGGTGGAAAGAAGATTTGAGTGGAAAGCAACCGGGGAAGGCGAGAGATCAAGATTCATATGGTGGGAATGGAATATCTTGACCTCAACACAAGTGAGTAGGTGGTTCTCTCTCAGAAAATGTGTATTGGAAGTGTAGGTATGTTCTGATGGCTCTCTCCACAAATGAAGAGTGGGTGGAGGGGTATATATAGCCTCCACACAGAATCTAATCATTACACACAATTTACAAACTCGGTGGGACCGATTCAACACTCAGTCGGACCGATTTAGTAAACCTAGTGACCGGTTAGTGATTTTCGGTGGGACCGAAATGCAACTCGGTGAGACCGATTTGGTTAGGGTTAGGGCATAACAACGTAATCTCGGTAAGACCAATTACACAAACTCGGTGAGACCGAATTTTGGTAATAAGCTACCAGAGAGTTGGTCAGGTAAACTCGGTGGGACCGATTTTCTCTTTTCGGTGAGACCGAAATGTTACAAAAAGGAATCAGAGAGTTTACATTGCAATCTCGGTGGGACCGATCGCTCACTTCGGTTAGACCGAAACGTTACGAAGGGAAACAGAGAGATTACAATCCCATCTCAGTGAGACCGAGATCCCTATCGGTAACCGATTTGCTTAGGGTTTGTGGCATGGGCTATGATTTGGAATCGGTGGCGCCGGATAGGAAGAATCGGTGTGACGATTTTGGCTTTGGGGTTTGGGTCATTGTGGATGTCGGAAAGTAGCTGAGGGTTTTGGAGCATATCACTAAGCACATGATGTAAGAGAGGCTCATTAAAGCAACACCTCATCCCTTTGATCAGTATTGGCTTTTCCTATAGACTCAATGTGATCTTGGATCACTAAAATATAAAATGAAGAGTCTTGAGCTTTTGAGCTTGAGCCAAATCCTTTGTCTTAGTATTTTGAGGGATCCACTTCCATCATCTGCCATGCCATTTCATTAAACTTTCCCGAAATAATAGTCTTGAATAGCATTAGCTTAATGAGCTATATGTGTTATGAATTACCAAAACCACCTAGGGAATAGTTGCACTTTCACAGTGATAAAGAAAAATTTTTACAAACACTGTTTGCTCTCGTTGTTGTAATATGTAAAGTCAGCATTCAAGTTTTCAGCAAAGATTATAAACTAACCATATTCACAATAATTCTTAGGTCTCATGTTTACTCATATCAATGGCATAATCAACTAGCGAGCAATAATAATAAATCTGAATGACAACACTTTCTCAAAACAATCATAATATGATATAACAAGATGGTATCTCGCTAGCCCTTTCTGAGACCGCAAAACATAAATTCAGAGCACCTTTAAAGATCAAGGACTGACTAGACATTGTAATTCATGGTAAAAGAGATCTAGTCAAGTCATACTCAATGTAAACTAACAGTAATGAATGCAAATGACAGTGGTGCTCTCCAACTGGTGCTTTTTAATAAGAAGATGATGACTCAACATAAAAGTAAATAGATAGGCCCTTCGCAAAGGGAAGCAGGGATTTGTAGAGGTGCCAGAGCTCGGTTTTGAAATAGAGGTGAATAATATTTTGAACGGTATACTTTCATTGTCAACATAACAACCAAGAGATGGCGATATCTACCATGCTACACATGTTGGGGAACGTAGCATAATTTTAAAATTTTCTACGCATCACCAAGATCAATCTATGGAGTCATCTAGCAACGAGGGAGAGGGGAGTGCATCTACATACCCTTGTAGATCGCGAGCGGAAGCGTTCAAGAGAACGGGGTTGATGGAGTCGTACTCGTCGTGATCCAAATCACCGATGACCAAGCGCCGAACGGATGGCACCTCCGCGTTCAACACACGTACGGTTGGGAAGACGTCTCCTCCTTCTTGGTCCAGCAAGGGGAAGGAGAGGTTGATGGAGATCCAGCAGCACGATGGCATGGTGGTGGAAGCAGCGGTGATCTCGGCAGGGCTTCGCCAAGCTCCAACGAGAGAGAGAGAGAGGTGTTATGAGGGGAGAGGGAGGCGCCAAGGACTTGGGTGCGGCTGCCCTCCCTCCCCCCCACTATATATAGGGCCCCTAGGGGGGGCGCCGGCCCTAGGAGATGGGAGGCCCATGGGGGGAGCACCAGCTCACCAGGAGCTGGTTCCCCTCCCACTTCAGCCCATGGGGCCCTCCGGGATAGGTGGCCCCACCCGGTGGACCCCCGGGACCCTTTCGGTGGTCCCGGTACAATACCGATTACCCCCGAAACTTTCCCGATGGCCGAAACTGGACTTCCTATATATAAATCTTCACCTCCGGACCATTCCAGAACTCCTCGTGACGTCCGGGATCTCATCCGGGTTTTCGAACAACTTTCGGGTTACCGCATACTAATATCTCTACAACCCTAGCGTCACCGAACCTTAAGTGTGTAGACCCTACGGGTTCGGGAGACACGCAGACATGACCGAGACGATTCTCCGGTCAATAACCAACAGCGGGATCTGGATACCCATGTTGGCTCCCACATGTTCCACGATGATCTCATTGGATGAACCACGATGTCGAGGATTCAATCAATCCCGTATTCAATTCCCTTTGTCAATCGGTACATTACTTGCCCGAGATTCGATCGTCGGTATCCCAATACCTCGTTCAATATCGTTACCGGCAAGTCACTTTACTCATACCGTAATGCATGATCCCGTGACCAAACAATTGGTCACATTGAGCTCATTATGATGATGCATTACCGAGTGGGCCTAGAGATACCTCTCCGTCATACGGAGTGACAAATCCCAGTCTCGATCCGTGCCAACCAACAGATACTTTCGAGGATACCTGTAGTATACCTTTATAGTCACCCAGTTACGTTGTGACGTTTGGTACACCCAAAGCACTCCTACGGAATCCGGGAGTTACACAATCTCATGGTCTAAGGAAATGATACTTGACATTGGAAAAGCTCTAGCAAATGAACTACACGATCTTGTGCTATGCTTAGGATTGGGTCTTGTCCATCACATCATTCTCCTAATGATGTGATCCCGTTATCAATGACATCCAATGTCCATAGTCAGGAAACCATGACTATCTATTGATCAACGAGCTAGTTAACTAGAGGCTCACTAGGGACATGTTATGGTCTATGTATCCACACATGTATTATGATTTCCGGATAACACAATTATAGCATGAATAACAGACAATTATCATGAACAAGGAAATATAATAATAATCATTTTATTATTGCCTCTAGGGCATATTTCCAACAGTCTCCCACTTGCACTAGAGTCAATAATCTAGTTACATTGTGATGAATCGAACACCCATAGAGTTCTGGTGTTGATCATGTTTTGCTCGTGGAAGAGGTTTAGTCAACGGATCTGCGACATTCAGATCCGTATGTACTTTGCAAATATCTATGTATCCATCTTGAACATTTTCACGAATGGAGTTGAAGCGACGCTTGATGTGCCTGGTCTTCTTGTGAAACATGGGCTCCTTGGCAAGGGCAATAGCTCCAGTGTTGTCACAGAAGAGAGTGATCGGCCCCGACGCATTGGGTATGACTCCTAGGTCGGTGATGAACTCCTTCATCCAGATTGCTTCATGCGCTGCCTCCGAGGCTGCCATGTACTCCGCTTCACATGTAGATCCCGCCACGACGCTTTGCTTGCAACTGCACCAGCTTACTGCCCCACCATTCAAAATATACACGTATCCGGTTTGTGACTTAGAGTCATCCAGATCTGTGTCGAAGCTAGCGTCGACGTAACCCTTTACGACGAGCTCCTTATCACCTCCATATACGAGAAACATATCCTTAGTCCTTTTCAGGTACTTCAGGATGTTCTTGACCGTTGTCCAGTGTTCCATGCCGGGATTACTTTGGTACCTTCCTACCAAACTTACGGCAAGGTTTACATCAGGTCTGGTACACATCATGGCATACATGATAGACCCTATGGCTGAGGCATAGGGGATGACACTCATCTTTTCTCTATCTTCTTCCGTGGTCAGACATTGAGCTGAGCTCAATTTCACACCTTGCAACACAGGCAAGAACCCCTTCTTGGACTGATCCATATTGAACTTCTTCAATATCTTATCAAGGTATGTGCTTTGTGAAAGACCTATGAGGCGTCTCGATCTATCTCTATAGATCTTGATGCCTAATATGTAAGCAGCTTCTCCAAGGTCCTTCATTGAAAAACACTTATTCAAGTAGGCCTTAATACTGTCCAAAAGTTCTATATCATTTCCCATCAAAAGTATGTCATCCACATATAATATGAGAAATGCTACAGAGCTCCCACTCACTTTCTTGTAAACGCAGGCTTCTCCATAAGTCCGCATAAACCCAAACGCTTTGATCATTTCATCAAAGCGAATGTTCCAACTCCGAGATGCTTGCACCAGCCCATAGATGGAGCGTTGTAGCTTGCATACCTTGTTAGCATTCTTAGGATCGACAAAACCTTCTGGCTGCATCATATACAATTCTTCCTTAAGAAAGCCGTTAAGGAATGCCGTTTTGACGTCCATTTGCCATATCTCATAATCATAGTATGCGGCAATTGCTAACATGATTCGGACGGACTTCAGCTTTGCTACGGGTGAGAAGGTCTCATCGTAGTCAACCCCTTGAACTTGTCGATAACCCTTAGCGACAAGTCGAGCCTTATAGATGGTAACATTACCATCTGCGTCCGTCTTCTTCTTAAAGATCCATTTATTCTCTATCGCTCGCCGATCATCGGGCAAGTCTGTCAAAGTCCATACTTTGTTTTCATACATGGATCCTATCTCGGATTGGATGGCTTCAAGCCATTTGTTGGAATCTGGGCCCGCCATTGCTTCTTCATAGTTCGAAGGTTCATCGTTGTCTAACAACATGATTTCCAGGACAGGGTTGCCGTACCATTCTGGTGTGGAACGTGTCCTTGTGGACCTTCGAAGTTTAGTAGCAACTTGATCCGAAGTACCTTGATCATCATCATTAACTTCCTCTCTAGTCGGTGCAGGCACCACAGGAACATCTTCCTGAGCTGCGCTACTTTCCGGTTCAAGAGACAGTACTTCATCGAGTTCTACTTTCCTCCCACTTACTTCTCTCGAGAGAAACTCTTTCTACAGAAAGGACCCGTTCTTGGCAACAAAGATCTTGCCTTCGGATCTGAGGTAGAAGGTATACCCAATGGTTTCCTTTGGGTATCCTATGAAGACGCATTTTTCCGACTTGGGTTCGAGCTTTTCAGGTTGAAGTTTCTTGACATAAGCATCGCATCCCCAAAGTTTTAGAAATGACAGCTTAGGTTTCTTCCCAAACCATAATTCATACGGTGTCGTCTCAACGGATTTAGACGGTGCCCTATTTAAAGTGAATGTAGCTGTCTCTAGAGCGTATCCCCAAAATGATAGCGGTAAATCAGTGAGTGACATCATAGATCGCACCATATCCAATAGAGTGTGATTACGATGTTCGAACACACCGTTACGATAAGGTGTTCCAGGCGGCGTGAGTTGTGAAACGATTCCACATTTCCTTAAGTGCGTACCAAATTCATGACTTAAATATTCTCCCCCATGATCTGATCGTAAGAATTTTATCTTTCGGTCACGTTGATTCTCTACCTCATTCTGAAATTCCTTGAACTTTTCAAAGGTCTCAGACTTGTATTTCATCAAATAGACATACCCATATCTACTTAAGTCATCAGTGAGAGTGAGAACATAACGATAGCCACCGCGAGCCTCAACGCTCATTGGACCGCACACATCAGTATGTTTAATTTCC
This sequence comes from Triticum urartu, assembly GCF_003073215.2. Lineage (NCBI taxonomy): Eukaryota > Viridiplantae > Streptophyta > Magnoliopsida > Poales > Poaceae > Triticum > Triticum urartu. The sequence goes on along the minus strand of NC_053024.1, from coordinate 222,466,983 downwards.
AATAAGTTGGTTGCTCTCTCCATTGTTCCGGAGAATGGAGTCTTGGTCATTTTACCCATGAGGCATGGTTCGCACGTGTCAAATGATTTGAAATCAAGAGACTCCAAAAGTCCATCTGTATGGAGCTTCTTCATGCGTTTGACACCGATGTGACCAAGGCGGCAGTGCCACAAATATGTGGGACTATCATTATCAATCTTACATCTTTTGGTATTCACACTATGAATATGTGTAACATCACGTTCGAGATTCATTAAGAATAAACCATTGACCAGCGGAGCATGACCATAAAACATATCTCTCATATAAATAGAACAACCATTATTCTCGGATTTAAATGAGTAGCCATCTCGTATTAAACGAGATCCGGATACAATGTTCATGCTCAAAGCTGGCACTAAATAACAATTATTGAAGTTTAAAACTAATCCCGTAGGTAAATGTAGAGGTAGCGTGCCGACGGCGATCACATCGACCTTGGAACCATTCCTGATGCGCATCGTCACCTCGTCCTTCGCCAGTCTCTGCTTATTCCGCAGCTCCTGTTTTGAGTTACAAATATGAGCAACCGCACCGGTATCAAATACCCAGGAGCTACTATGAGTACTGGTAAGGTACACATCAATTACATGTATATGACATATACCTTTAGTGTTGTCGGCCTTCTTGTCCGCTAAGTATTTGGGGCAGTTCCGCTTCCAGTGTCCCTTTCCCTTGCAATAAAAGCACTCAGTCTCAGGTTTGGGTCCATTCTTTGGCTTCTTCCCGGCAACTGATTTACCGGGCACGGCAACTCCCTTGCCGTCCTTCTTGAAGTTCTTCTTACCCTTGCCTTTCTTGAAACTAGTGGTTTTATTGACCATCAACACTTGATGTTCCTTTTTGATTTCCACCTCCGCTGATTTCAGCATTGAAAATACTTCAGGAATAGTTTTCACCATCCCCTGCATATTGTAGTTAATCACAAAGCTCTTGTAGCTAGGTGGGAGCGACTGAAGGATTCTGTCAATGACCGCCTCGTCCGGGAGGTTAATGTCCAGCTGGGACAAGCGGTTGTGCAACCCAGACATTTCGAGTATGTGCTCACTGACAGAACTATTTTCCTCCATCTTACAACTGTAGAACTTGTCGGAGACTTCATATCTCTCGACCCGGGCATGAGCTTGGAAAACCATTTTCAGCTCTTCGAACATGTCATATGCTTCGTGTTGCTCAAAACGCTTTTGGAGCCCCGGTTCTAAGCTGTAAAGCATGCCACACTAAACGAAGGAGTAATCATCAGCACGTGACTGCCAAGCGTTCATAACATCTTGGTTCTCTGGGATGGGTGCTTGACCTAGCGGTGCTTGTAGGACATATGCTTTCTTGGCAGCTATGAGGATGATCCTTAGGTTCCGGACCCAGTCCGTATAGTTGCTGCCATCATCTTTCAGCTTGGTTTTCTCTAGGAACGCGTTGAAGTTTAGGTTGACATGAGCGTTGGCCATTTGATCTACAAGACATTTTGCAAAGGTTTTTAGACTAAGTTCATGATAATTAAGTTCATCTAATCAAATTATTTAATGAACTCCCACTCAGATTAGACATCCCTCTAGTCATCTAAGTGATACATGATCCGACTCAACTAGACCGTGTCCGATCATGACGTGAGACGGACTAGTCATCATCGGTGAACATCTCCATGTTGATCGTATCTTCCATACGACTCATGTTCGACCTTTCGGTCTCTTGTGTTCCGAGGCCATGTATGTACATGCTAGGCTCGTCAAGTCAACCTAAGTGTTTTGCATGTGTAAATCTGGCTTACACCCGTTGTATGTGAATGTTAGAATCTATCACACCCGATCATCACGTGGTGCTTCGAGACAACGAACTTTCGTAATGGCGCACAGTTAGGGGGAACACTTTCTTGAAATTATTGTGAGGGATCATCTTATTTACTGTCGTCGTTCTAAGCAAATAAGAAGCAAAAACATGATAAACATCACATGCAATCAAATAGTGACATGATATGGCCAATATCATTTGCTCCTTTTGATCTCCATCTTCGGGGCGCCATGATCATCATCGTCACCGGCATGACACCATGATCTCCATCATCATGATCTCCATCATCGTGTCTTCATGAAGTTGTCTCGTCATCTATTACTTCTACTACTATGGCTAACGGTTTGGCAATAAAGTAAAGTAATTACATGACGTTTATGTTGACACGCAGGTCATAAAATAAATTAAGACAACTCCTATGGCTCCTGCCGGTTGTCATACTCATCGACATGCAAGTCGTGATTCCTATTACAAGAACATGATCAATCTCATACATCACATATATCATTCATCACATCCTTTTGGCCATATCACATCACAAGGCACATGCTGCAAAAACAAGTTAGACGTCCTCTAATTGTTGTTGCAAGTTTTTTACGTGGCTGCTATAGGTTTCTAGCAAGAACGTTTCTTACCTATGCCAAAACCACAATGTGATATGCCAATTTCTATTTACCCTTCATAAGGACCCTTTTCAACGAATCCGATCCGACTAAAGTGGGAGAGACAGACACCCGCTAGCCACCTTATGCAACTAGTGCATGTCAGTCGGTGGAACCAGTCTCACGTAAGCGTACGTGTAAGGTCGGTCCGGGCCGCTTCATCCCACGATGCCGCCGAATCAAGATAAGACTAGTAATGGCAAGTAAATTGACAAAATCAACGCCCACAACACCTTGTGTTCTACTCGTGCATAGAAACTACGCATAGACCTAGCTCATGATGCCACTGTTGGGGAACATAGCATAATTTTAAAATTTTCTACGCATTACCAAGATCAATCTATGGAGTCATCTAGGAACGAGGGAGAGGGGAGTGCATCTACATACCCTTATAGATCGCGAGCAGAAGCGTTCAAGAGAACGGGGTTGATGGAGTCGTACTCGTCGTGATCCAAATCACCGATGACCAAGCGCCGAACGGACGGCACCTCCGCGTTGAACACATGTACGGTTGGGAAGACGTCTCCTCCTTCTTGATCCAGCAAGAGGAAGGAGAGGTTGATGGAGATCCAGCAGCACGACGACGTGGTGGTGGAAGCAGCGGTGATCTCGGCAGGGCTTCGTCAAGCTCCAACGAGAGAGAGAGGTGTTACGAGGGGAGAGGGAGGCGCCAAGGACTTGGGTGCGGCTGCCCACCCTCCCCCCACTATCCCCTAGGGGGCGCCGGCCCTAGGAGATGGGATCTCCAAGGGGGCCGGGGCCGAGGGGGACTTGCCCCCCAAGCCAAGTGGGGCGCCCCCCACCCCTAGGGTTTCCAACCCTAGGCGCAGGGGGAGGCCCATGGGGGGCGCACCAGCCCACCAGGAGCTGGTTCCCCTCCCACTTCAGCCAATGGGGCCCTCCGGGATAGGTGGCCCCACCCAGTGGACCCCCAGGACCCTTCCGGTGGTCCCGGTACAATACCGATTACCCCCGAAACTTTCCCGATGGCCGAAACTGGACTTCCTATATATAAATCTTCACCTCTGGACCATTCGGGAACTCCTCGTGACGTCCGGGATCTCATCCGGGACTCCGAACAACATTCGGGTTACCGCATACTAATATCTCTACAACCCTAGCGTCACCAAACCTTAAGTGTGTAGACCCTACGGGTTCGGGAGACACGCAGACATGACCGAGACGATTCTCCGGTCAATAACCAACAGCGGGATCTGGATACCCATGTTGGCTCCCACATGTTCCACGATGATCTCATAGGATGAACCACGATGTCGAGGATTCAATCAATCCCGTATACAATTCCCTTTGTCAATCGGTACATTACTTGCCCGAGATTCGTTCGTCGGTATCCCAATACCTCGTTCAATCTCGTTACCGGCAAGTCACTTTACTCGTACCATAATGCATGATCCCGTGACCAAACACTTGGTCACATTGAGCTCATTATGATGATGCATTACCGAGTGGGCCCAGAGATACCTCTCCGTCATATGGAGTGACAAATCCCAGTCTCGATCCGTCTCAACCCAACAGATATTTTCGGGGATACCTGTAGTATACCTTTATAGTCACCTAGTTACGTTGTGACGTTTGGTACACCCAAAGCACTCCTACGGCATCCGGAAGTTACATGATCTCATGGTCTAAGGAAATGATACTTGACATTGGAAAAGCTCTAGCAAACGAACTACACGATCTTGTGCTATGCTTAGGATTGGGTCTTGTCCATCACATCATTCTCCTAATGATGTGATCCCATTATCAATGACATCCAATGTCCATAGTCAGGAAACCATGACTATCTATTGATCAACGAGCTAGTTAACTAGAGGCTCACTAGGGACATGTTATGGTCTATGTATCCACACATGTATTATGATTTCCGGATAACACAATTATAGCATGAATAACAGACAATTATCATGAACAAGGAAATATAATAATAATAATCATTTTATTATTGCCTCTAGGGCATATTTCCAACAACACACATTATAGGCGGTTCCCAAACAGAATGGTAAAGTTTACACTCCCCCTCCACCAACAAGCATCAACCCATGGCTTGCTCGAAACAACGAGTGCCTCCAACTAACAACAGTCCTAGGGGGAGTTTTGTTTACAGTTATTTTGATTTGATTTGCATAAAGCATGGGACTGGGCATCCCGGTGACCAGCCATTTTCTCGTGAGTGAGGAGCGGAGTCCACTCCTCTTGAGAATAACCCGCCTAACATGGAAGATACGGACGGCCGATGACCCACAAGTATAGGGGATCGCAACAGTTTTTGAGGGTAGAGTATTCAACCCAAATTTATTGATTCGACACAAGGAGAGCCAAAGAATATTCTCAAGTATTAGCAGCTGAGTTGTCAATTCAACCACACCTGGAAACTTAATATCTGCAACAAAGTATTTAGTAGCAAAGTAATATGATAGTAGTGGTAACGGTAGCAAAAGGTAATGATAACAAAAGTAATGTTTTTGGTATTTTGTAGTGATTGTAACAATAGCAACGGAAAACTAAATAAGCGGGGAACAATGTATGGAAAGCTCGTAGGCAATGGATCAGTGATAGAGAATTATGCCGGATGCGGTTCATCATGTAACAGTCATAACATAGGGTGACACAGAACTAGCTCCAATTAATCAATATAATGTAGGCATGTATTCCGAATATACTCATACGTGCTTATGGAAAAGAACTTGCATGCCATCTTTTGTCCTACCCTCCCATGGCAGCGGGGTCCTAGCGGAAACTAAGGGATATTAAGGCCTCCTTTTAATAGAGTACCGGACCAAAGCATTAACACATAGTGAATACATGAACTCCTCAAACTACGGTCATCATCGGGAGTGGTCCCGATTATTGTCACTTCGGGGTTGTCGGGTCATAACACATAGTAGGTGACTATAGACTTGCAAGATAAGATCAAGAACTCACATATATTCATGAAAACATAATAGGTTTAGATCTGAAATCATGGCACTAGGGATCAAACCCTAACAAAACTAACTCGATTACATGATAAATCTCATCCAACCCATCACCGTCCAGCAAGCCTACGATGGAATTACTCACGCACAGTGGTGAGCATCATGAAATTGGTGATGGAGGATGGTTGATGATGACGATGGCGACAAATTCCCCTCTCCGGAGCCCCGAACGGACTCCAGATCAACCCTCCCGAGAGGTTTTAGGGCTTGGCGGCGGCTCCGTATCGTAAAACGCGATGAATCCTTCTCCTTGATTTTTTTTTCTCCCCGAAAGTGAATATATAGAGTTGGAGTTGATGTCGGAGGAGCTCCAGGTGGGCCACGAGGTAGGGGGCGCACCCGGGGGGGCAGGAGCACCCCCACCCTCGTGGCTAGGGTGTGGGCCCCCTGGTCTTGATCTTTTGCCAGGATTTTTTATTATTTCCAAAAATAGTCTGTAAAGTTTCAGGTTATTCCGAGAACTTTTGTTTCTGCACATAAATAACACCATGGCAATTCTGCTGAAAACCGCGTCAGTCCGGGTTAATTCCATTCAAATCATGCAAGTTAGAGTCCAAAACAAGGGCAAAAGTGTTTGGAAAAGTAGATACGACAGAGACGTATCAACTCCCCCAAGTTTAAACCTTTGCTTGTCCTCAAGCAATTTAGTTGATAAACTGAAAGTGATAAAGAAAAACTTTTACGAACTCTATTTGCTCTTGTTGTTGTAAATATGTAAAGCCAGCATTCAAGTTTTCAGCAAAGATTATAGACTAACCATATTCACAATAACACATAGGTCTCATGTTTACTCATATCAATGGCATAATCAACTAGCGAGCAATAATAATAAATCTCGGATGACAACACCTTCTCAAAACAATCATAATATGATATAACAAGATAATATCTCGCTATCCCTTTCTGAGACCGCAAAACATAAATGCAGAGCACCTTTAAAGATCAAGGACTGACTAAACATTGTAATTCATGGTAAAAGAGATCTAGTCAAGTCATACTCAATGTAAATTAATCAGTAATTAATGCAAATGACAGAGGTGCTCTCCAGCGGGTGCTTTTTAATAAGAGGGAGATGACTCAACATAAAAGTAAATAGATAGGCCCTTCGCAACGGGAAGCAGGGATTTGTAGAGGTGCCAGAGCTTGGTTTTGAAATAGAGGTGAATAATATTTTGAGCGGTATACTTTCATTGTCAACATAACAACCAAGAGATGGCGATATCTTCCATGCTACACACATTATAGGCGGTTCCCAAACAGAATGGTAAAGTTTATACCCCCCCTCCACCAACAAGCATCAATCCATGGCTTGCTCGAAACAACGAGTGCCTCCAACTAACAAGAGTCCCAGGGGGAGTTTTGTTTACAATTATTTTGATTTAGTTTGCATAAAGCATGGGACTGGGCATCCCGGTGACCAGCCATTTTCTCGTGAGTGAGGAGCGGAGTCCACTCCTCTTGAGAATAACCCGCCTAACATGGAAGATAAGGACAACCCTAGTTGATACATGAGCTATTCGAGCATGCAAAACAGGATATTTATTTGAAGATTTAGAGTTTGGCACATAGAAATTTACTTGGAACGGTAGGTAGATACCGTATATAGGTAGGTATGGTGTACTCATATGGAATAACTTTGGGGTTTATGGGATTGGATGCACAAGCAGTATTCCTGCTTAGTACAGGTGAAGGCTAGAAAAAGACTGGGAAGTGACCAGCTAGAGAGCGACAACAGTCATGAACATGCATTAAAATTAATCAACACCGAATGCAAGCATGAGTAGGATATAATGCACCATGAACATAAATATCGTAGAGGCTATGTTGATTTTGTTTCAACTACATGCGTGAACATGTGCCAAGTCAAGCCACCCAAATCGTTCAAAAGAGGATACCACCCTATCATACCATATCACAACCATTTTAATAGCATGTCGGCACGCAAGGTAAACCATTATAAGCTCCTAGCTAATTAAGCATGGCATGAGAAACTATGATCTCTAGTTGTCATTGCAAACATGTTTATTCATAATAGGCTGAATCGGGAATGATGAATTAATCATATTTACAAAAACAAGAGAGGTCGAGTTCATACCAGCTTCTCCCATCTCAATCAGTCCATCATATATCATTATAATTGCCTTTCACTTGCATGACCGAATGATGTGAATAATAATAACAGTGCACATGCATTGGACTAAGCTGGAATCTGCAAGCATTCAATAAACAGGAGAAGACAAGGCAATATGGGCTCTTTTGTCAGATCAACAATAATGCATATAAGAGCCACTTCAACAATTTAATAATGGTCTTCTCCTATCGACCCCCAAAGAAAAGAAATAAAACTATTTACACAGGAAAGCTCCCAACAAGCAAAAAGAAGAACATGAAATCTTTTTGGGTTTTCTTTTTAATTACTACTACATGCATAGGAATTAAATCTAGCTAAAATCTACAACTACTTTTTTGTTTTTCTTAAGGTTTATCAAACACACAAGAAGAAAGCATAAAAAGGAAATAAACTAGTATGGATGATACAATGAAAAAGTATGAGCACCGACAACTAGCAATGAGTGTGTGAACATGAATGTAATGTCAGTGGGAAATATGTACTCTCCTAGCTTAGGCTTTTGGCCTAAGTTGGTCTAATGCCACGGATGGCCTGGCGGATATCCAAAGTTGTAGTTGGGGTCATACTGAGTTGCAGCAGTCATTGCATCGTGGGCTGCAACTTGGAGGCGAGCTATCTCAGCCCTCCTCTTATACTCTTCCGCCTCCTCTCTTGTTATAAAATATCTCCCTTTTGCCTGAAAGTCAAAGAAAGTAGAAGCAGGGAGAGCGACGTGATAGGTGCGTCGTCTGTCAAAGATTAGTCGGTACTGGAGGAACTGATCGTTCCTCTCAACAAACTGATGACGAACCAGAGCCTCATAATCCAAATAAGCAGAAGGCAACTCAATATCATCCTCACGTATGGTTATACCAAGAAAATTAGCTATGCGGGTTGCATAAATTCCACCAAAGAAATCTCCATTAAATCTATTAAGATGCAGCCTACGTGCAACAATGGCTCCCAAATTATAAGATTTATCTCCTAACACAACACTCCTAAGAATACTGAGGTCAGGGACACACATGTGACATGCTTCATCTTTACCATTAATGCATCTACCTATGAAGAGAGCAAAATAATGTATAGCAGGAAAATGAATGCTCTCTATGGTAGCTTGTGTTATATCTCTAGATTCACCCACAGTTATACTAGCAAGAAAATTTCTAAATTCAGATTTGCAAGGTTCACTAGCACTACCCCATTGTGGAAATTTGCAAGCAGTGGTAAAATCCTCTAAGTCCATCGTATAAGATTTTTCATAAAGATCAAGCAGGACAGTTGGAGAATTTCATGAAGATGAAAATTCAAACCTCCTCACAAAGGAACTAGTGAGATAGTGGTACTGGCGGCACTTTTCCTCCTCGAAGCTCACAAGATCAGCGTTACGCAAATATGCGTTAAATTCTTCCTTGATTCCCGCTCGATCCATAAAGTCCTCTGAAGGCCATTCACAGGGCCGCACTGGAGCGTTCCTTGGTGGCTCATCGTCAGCATCACGCATTGCAAGCCTCGCTCCTTGCTTCCTTGAAGAACCACCTTGGCACATCTTCCTAAGCATATTTCTTCCTCTGAAAAATTTCTGAAATTTTTAGTAACTTCAAATAAAAGTAAACCAAACTCAACAAAATTGATAGCAACTACTCCTACAAGTGCCTAGAAGCAATATCATGCACCAAAACTACTTTTGACCATATAAATTTGACATGCAAGCTCAAGAACATGGTCGCCTAGGAAGCACAAATTTGCAATGAATAGAGCACTAGAACAAAAACTAATTGGACCAATGGAGGAGTCACATACCAAGGAACAATCCCCCCAAGCAGTTTTGTGAGAGGTGCTTTGAGCAAGGAGATCGAAAATGGCAGCAAAATGAGCTTGGACTCGAGTTTGAGCTAGATAATGGTTTTGTGGGAGGAAGAACGAGTGTGTGGGTGCAGGAATAAGTGGAGGAGGGCCATCGTGGGCCCACGAGGCACGGGGCGCGCCCAGGGGGTAGGGCGCGCCCTCCACCCTCGTGGTTAGGTGGATGCCCCCCTGCTATGTTCTTAGTGCCAAATATTCTCAAATATTCCAGAAAAAACATATTCAAATTTCAGGGCATTTGGAGAACTTTTATTTTCAGGGTATTTTTATATTGCATGTATAATTCATATAACAGACAGAAAATACTATTTTTACTTTATTTAATATAAATAACGGAAAGTAGAAAGAGGGTACAGAGAGTTGTGTTCTCTAAATTCATCCATTCTCAATATCATCAAAAGGAATCCATTAACAAGGTTGATCAAGTCTTGTTAACAAACTCATTCCGAATAACATGGAACCGGAGAATTTTCGAATAACACTAGGTTACCTCATTCCGAATAACATGGAACCGGAGAATTTTCGAAAACTCACATCCAATTAGCCATATATACCAGGATCTTTCCAACATATTGTGCTTGCCAAAGGATAAAGTGTAAAAAGGAAGGGTGAAAATCACCATGACTCTTATGCAATGTAGGAGATAAAAGTAAAAGATAGGCCCTTCGCAGAGGGAAGCAGAGGTTGTCATGCGCTTTTATGGTTGGATGCACAAAATCTTAATGCGAAAGAACGTCACTTTATGTTGCCACTTGTGATATGGACCTTTATTATGCAGTTTGTCACTTTTATTACTTCCATATCACACGATCGTATAAAGCTTATTTCCTCCACACCAATCAATCATACATATTTAAAGAGAAATTTTTATTGCTTGCACCGATGACAACTTGCTTGATGGATCTTACTCAATCCATAGGTAGATATGGTGGACTCTTATGGCAAGACTGGTTTAAGGGTATTTGGAAGCACAAGTAGTATCTCTACTTGGTGCAATGAATTTGGCTAGCATGAGGGGGAAAGGCAAGCTCATCATGTTGGAAGATCTAAGACAATATAATTCATCTCGTATGTAAGAAAACATTACGTTCTCTTCCTTGTCCAATGTCAACTCTTTAGCATGTCATATTTTAATGAGTGCTCACAATCATAAAAGATGTCCAAGATAGTATATTTATATGTGAAGACCTCTCTTTCTTTATTACTTCCTATTAATTGCAACGATGACCAAAACTATGTTTGTCAACCCTCAACAACTTTTATTCATCATACTCCTTCTATGTGAGCTCATTACTCTCCATAAGACTCACATGATCTCTTTGTTTCTTTTTATTTCTTTCTCTTTTCTTTTATTCACTTAGGATCATGGCAAAATAATTAAGCCCTTGACTCAACACTAATCTTTATTATATAGCTCATGGACTCGATTACATAGAAGGATAATAAAGCAAAACTCACGACTAGATCATACTAAGAACTTTTATTCTACTAGATCAAGATATTACCAAAAGGATCGAACTAAAAAAACGGCAAAGATAAAAGTGATGGTGATACGATACCGGGGCACTCCCCCAAGCTTGGCAGTTGCCAAGTGGAGTGCCCATACCAGATACTCAATTCTTCTTTGCTGGTGGAGATGGTGGTGATTTTGTTGATGGTGTAGGCTTCTTCCTTAATTTGCGTTTGAGGACAGAATTTTGGTCCCTTGGGTCCTCGATCTCCTGCTCCAAGCTCAGTATCTTTTTGCATAGTTCCTGTTTGTTCTCCTGCAAGAGGCGAAAAGGGATAAACTCGATCTTAGGTTTCTTTACCCTATCCGGGAGGCTTGACTTTTTGAACTCCACATGTGTGTCCCCAGGTTGAGGTAGTGGGACTTCATCTTCATCTGAGCTCGTCTCCTCCTTTCCCTTGGGTTCATAGTCCTCTTCTTCTTCCGTAGTCCAACTGCAATGCTCCACGTCCCCATAAACCTTAGGATCTGCAAGGTAATCAGCCACGTAGCTTTCTCCTTCCGAATCCTGGGACGACATGTTGCTTGATACGTCCATTTTGCATCATGCTTTTATATCGATATTTATTGCATTATGCACTGTTATTTCACTTTATGTCACAATACTTATGGCTATTCTCTCTTATTTTACAAAGTTTACATAAGAAGGGAGAATGCCGGCAGCTGGAATTCTGGGCTGGAAAGGAGCAAATATTAGAGACCTATTCTGCGCAACTCCAAAAGTCATGAAACTCCACGGAATATCTTAAAATAAATAAAGAAAAATCCTTGCTAAAGATAAAGTCCAGGGGGCTCACACCCTGCTCACGAGGGTGGGGGGCACGCCCCCCTCCTAGGGCGCGCCCCCTACCTCGTGGGCCCCCTGGTGGGTCTCCGACGTCCATCTTTTGCTATATGAAGTCTTTCGATGAGAAAAAAATCAGAAGGAACTTTTCGGGACGAGACTCCACCGCCACGAGGCGGAACCTTGGCGGAACCAATCTAGAGCTCCGGCAGAGCTGTTCTGCCAGGGATACTTCCCTCCGGGAGGGGGAAATCATCACCATCGTCATCACCAACGCTCCTCTCATCGGGAGAGGGCAATCTTCATCAACATCTTCACCAGCACCATCTCATCTCCAAACCCTAGTTCATCTCTTGTATCCAATTCTTGTCTCAAAGTCCGGGATTGGTGCTAGTAGGTTGCTAGTAGTGTTGATTACTCCTTGTAGTTGATGCTAGTTGGTTTATTTGGTGGAAGATCATATGTTCAGATCCTATATGCATATTATTACCCCTCTGATTATGAACATGAATATGCTTTGTGAGTAGTTACGTTTGTTCCTAAGGACAAGGGAGAAGTCTTGCTATTAGTAGTCATGTGAATTTGGTATTCGTTCGATATTTTGATAAGATGTATGTTGTCTAGCCTCTAGTGGTGTTATGTGAACGTCGACTACATAACACTTCACCATTATTTGGGCCTAGAGGAAGGCATTGGGAAGTAATAAGTAGATGATGGGTTGCTAGAGTGACAGAAGCTTAAACCCTAGTTTATGCGTTGCTTCATAAGGGGCTGATTTGGATCCACATGTTTCATGCTATGGTTAGGTTTACCTTAATACTTTTGTTGTAGTTGCGGATGCTTGCAATAGAGGTTAATCATAAGTGGGATGCTTGTTCAAGTAAGAATAGCACCCAAGCACCGGTCCACCCACATATCAAATTATCAAAGTATCGAACGCGAATCATATGAACGTGATGAAAACTAGCTTGACGATATTCCCATGTGTCCTCGAGAGTGCTTTTCCTTATATAAGAGTTTGTTCCGGATTGTCCTTTGATACAAAAAGGATTGGGCCACCTTGCTGCACTTTATTTACTTCTGTTACTTTTTGCTCGTTACAATTTACCTTATCACAAAACTATCTGCTACCACTTATTTCAGTACTTGCAGAGAATACCTTGCCGAAAACCGCTTATCATTTCCTTCTGCTCCTCGTTGGGTTTGACACTCTTACTTATCGAAAGGACTACGATAGATCCCCTACACTTGTGGGTCATCAAGACTCTTTTCTGGCGCCGTTGCCAGTGAGTGTAGCGCCTTTGGTAGGTGGAATTTGGTAAGGAAAAATTTATATAGTGTGCTGAAATTTACTGTCACTTGCTACTATGGAAAGTAATTCTCCGAGGGGCTTGTTCGGGGTATCTTCACCCTGTGCAGTAGAGCAAAGAGTTGCTCCTCAACCTACTGAACCTATTGAAAATGAAACTCCTTTTGAATTTCCTTCGGGTATGATGGAAAAACTGCTAGCTAACCCTTTTACAGGAGATGGAACAAAGCATCCTGATGAGCACTTAATATATGTGGATGAAGTTTGTGGATTATTTAAGCTTGCAGGTGTACCCGATGATGTTGCTAAGAAGAAGGTCTTCCCTTTATCTTTGAATGGAGACGCATTGATATGGTATAGGCTATGTGATGATATGAGATAATGGAACTATAAAAGATTGAAATTGGAATTTCATCAAAAGTATTACCCTATGCATCTTGTTCATCGTGATCACAATTATATATATAATTTCTGGCCTCGCGAAGGAGAAAGCATCGCTCAAGCTTGAGGGAGGCTTAAAACAATGTTATACTCATGCCCCAATCATGAGCTCTCGAGAGAAATAATTATGCAAAGTTTTTATGCTCAGCTTTCTCATAATAATCAAACCATGCTCGATACTTCTTGTGCTAGCTCTTTTATGATGAAGATTATTGAATTCAGATGGAATTTATTAGATATAATTAAACGCAACTCTGAAGATTGGGACCTCGGTGAAGGTAAGGAGTCAGGTATGACACCTAAGTTTGATTGTGTTAAATCTTTTACGGATACCGATATTTTCCATAAGTTTAGCACTAAATATGGACTTGACTCTGAGATAGTAGCTTCTTTCTGTGAATCTTTTGCTACTTATGTTGATCTCCCTAAGGAGAAGTGGTTTAAATATCATCCTCCCATAGAATTAAAAGTAGCTGCACCTATTAAAGTTGAAGAAAAGACTGTCACTTATAATGATCCTATTGTTCCTACTTCTTATGTTGAGAAACCACCTTTCCCTGTTAGAGTAAAGGATCATGCTAAAGCTTCAACTGTTGTTCGTAAAAGCAATATTAGAACTTATACACCCCCTGAGCAAGTTAAAGTAGAACCTAATATTGCTATTGTCAAAGATCTCTTGTCTAATAATATTGATGGGCATGTTATTCAGTTCGAAGGTGAAACTGCTAGAATTGCTAAACCTTGTGCTAAAGATAAACATAGACCTGTGGTAGGCGTGCAAGTTATTTCTGTTAAAATAGGAGATCATTTTTATCATGGCTTATGTGATATGGGTGCTAGTGCTAGTGTTATACCTTATGACTTGTATAAAGAAATCAAGCATGAAATTGCACCTGCTGAATTAGAAGATATTGATGTCACAATTAAACTTGCCAATAGAGATACTATTTCAGCAATGGGAATTGTTAGAGATGTTGAAGTCTTGTGTGGGAAAACTAAATATCCTGCTGATTTTCTTGTTCTTACTTCTCCGCAAGATAGCTTTTGTCCCATTATATTTGGTAGACCCTTCTTGAACACTGTTAATGCTAGGATAGATTGCGAAAAGAATGTTGTTACTATTGGCTTGGATGATATGATTCATGAGTTTAATTTCTGTAAATTTAGTAAACAACATCGTGAGGAAGAATTACCTAGTAAGGATGAAATTATTGGTCTTGCTCCTATTGTCGTACCTCCTAGTGATCCTTTAGAACACTATTTGCTAGACCATGAAAATGATATGTTCATGAATGAAAGAAGGGAAATAGATGAAGTATTCTTTAAACAGGAACCTATTCTGCAACACAATTTGCCTGTTGAAATTTTAGGGGATCCTCCTCCACCCAAGGGTGATCCCGTGTTTGAGCTTAAACCTTTGACTGATAATCTTAAATATGCTTATCTTGATGAAAAGAAGATATATCCTGTTATTATTAGTGCTAACCTTTCAAATCATGAAGAAGAAAGATTATTGAAAACTCCGAAGAAGCATCGTGCTGCCTATTGGATATACTCTTGATGATCTTAAGGGCATTAGTCCCACTCTATGTCAACATAAAATAAATTTGGAAGCAGATGCCAAACCAGTTCGTGATCCTCAACGACGTCTGAATCCTAAAATGAAAGAAGTGGTAAGAAAAGAAATACTCAAGCTTCTGGAGGCAGGTATAATTTATCTCGTTGCTGATAGTCAGTGGGTAAGTCCTCTCCATTGTGTCCCTAAGAAGGGAGGTATTACTGTTGTTCCTAATGATAAAGATGAATTGATTCCACAAAGAATTATCACAGGTTATAGGATGGTAATTTATTTCCGCAAATTAAATAAATCTACTAAGAAAGATCCCTTGCCTTTTATTGATCAAATGCTAGAAAGATTATGCAAACATACACACTATTGCTTTCTAGATGGTTATTCTGGTTTCTCTCAAATACCTGTGTCGGCTAGAGATCAATCAAATACTACTTTTACATGCCCTTTTGGTACTTTTGCTTATAGACGTATGCCTTTTGGTTTATGTAATGCACCTGCTACCTTTCAAAGATGCATGATGGCTATATTCTCTGACTTTTGTGAAAAGATTTGTGAGGTTTTCATGGACGATTTTTCCGTCTATGGTTCCTATTTTGATGATTGCTTGAGCAATCTTGATCGAGTTTTGTGTTGGAAATATGCCCTAGAGGCAATAATAAAAGCATTATTATTATATTTCCTTGTTCATGATAATTGTCTTTATTCATGCTATAATTGTGTTATCCGGAAATCGTAATACATGTGTGAATAATAGACACCAACATGTCCCTAGTAAGCCTCTAGTTGACTAGCTCGTTGATCAACAGATAGTCATGGTTTCTTGACTATGGACATTGGATGTCATTGATAACGAGATCACATCATTAGGAGAATGATGTGATGGACAAGACCCAATCCTAAACATAGCACAAGATCGTATAGTTCGTTTGCTAGAGTTTTCCAATGTCAAGTATCTTTTCCTTAGACCATGAGATCGTGTAACTCCCGGATACCGTAGGAGTGCTTTGGGTGTACCAAACATCACAACGTAACTGGGTGACTATAAAGGTATACTACGGGTATCTCCGAAAGTGTCTGTTGGTTTAACACGGATCAAGACTGGGATTTGTCACTCCGCATGACGGAGAGGTATCACTGGGCCCACTCGGTAATGCATCATCATATTGAGCTCAAAGTGACCAAGTGTCTGGTCACGGGATCATGCATTACGGTACGAGTAAAGTGACTTGCCGGTAACGAGATTGAATGAGGTATTGGGATACCGACGATCGAATCTCGGGCAAGTAACATACCGATTGACAAAGGGAATTGTATACGGGATTGATTGAATCCTCGACATCGTGGTTCATCCGATGAGATCATCGAGGAGCATGTGGGAGCCAACATGGGTATCCAGATCCCGCTGTTGGTTATTGACCGGAGAGCGATCTCGGTCATGTCTACATGTCTCCCGAACCCGTAGGGTCTACACACTTAAGGTTCGGTGACGCTAGGGTTGTAGGGATATGTATATGCAGTAACCCGAATGTTGTTCGGAGTCCCGGATGAGATCCTGGACGTCACGAGGAGTTCCGTAATGGTCCGGAGATAAAGAATTATATATAGGAAGTGCTATTTCGGGCATCGGGACAAGTTTCGGGGTCACCGGTATTGTACCGAGACCACCGGAAGGGTCCCGGGGGTCCACCGGGTGGGGCCACCTGCCCCGGGGGGCCACATGGGCTGTAGGAGTGTGCGCCTTGGCCTACATGGGCCAAGGGCACCAGCCCCAAGAGGCCCATGCGCCTAGGGTTCAAGAAGGGAAGAGTCCCAAAGGGGGAAGGCACCTCCTAGGTGCCTTGGGGAGGAGGGATTCCTCCCTTGGCCGCCGCCCCCCTAGGAGATTGGATCTCCTAGGGCCGGCGCCCCCCCCTTGTCCCTCCTATATATAGTGGGGAGATGGAGGACTTCTCACCCCACGCCTTTGGTGCCTCCCTCTCCCTCTCCAACACCTCCTCCTCCATAGTGCTTGGCGAAGCCCTGCCGGAGTACTGCAGCTCCATCACCACCACGCCGTCGTGATGCTGATGGAGCCATCTTCCTCAACCTCTCCTTCCCCCTTGCTGGATCAAGAACGAGGAGACGTTACGCTGACTGTACGTGTGTTGAACGCGGAGGTGCCGTCCGTTCGGCGCTAGGATCTCCGGTGATTTGTATCACGTCGAGTACACCTTCCTCATCCCCGTTCTTTGAACGCTTCCGCGCGTGATCTACAAAGGTATGTAGATGCAATCCGATCACTCGTTTCTAGATGAACTCCTAGGTGGATCTTGGTAAAACCGTAGGAAAATTTTTGTTTTCTACAACATTCCCCAACAACCATCTCTTCGCCGAACTAGTGCACCTATACAATTTACCATTGTATTGGGTGTGTTGGGGACACAAGAGACTCTTTGTTATTTGGTTGCAGGGTTGCTTGAGAGAGACCATCTTCATCCTACGCCTCCTACGAATTGATAAACCTTAGGTCATCCACTTGAGGGAAATTTGCTACTGTCCTACAAACCTCTGCACTTGGAGGCCCAACAACGTCTACAAGAAGAAGGTTGTGTAGTAGACATCAAGCTCTTTTCTGGCGCCGTTGCCGGGGAGGTTTGCGCTTGAAGGTATATCTTTAGATCTTGCAGTCGAATCTTTTTGTTTCTTGTTTTAGCACTAGTTTAGTTTATAAAACAAAATTACAAAGAAAAAATGGTTCATAAGGAACATTTGCGTTTGGTTTTGGAGAAACTAAGGGAACATCAGTTATACGCCAAATTCGGTAAATGTGAGTTTTGGTTGAAGGAGGTTGGATTCCTCGGACACGTTATATCCGGAGAAGGTATAGCAGTTGACCCCACCAAGGTTTGAGGACCGTGTTTATGTGCCAAATGACCCGGAGATCAGGAAGTTGATTTTGCAAGAGGCACATGATTCACCGTATTCGATTCACCCAGGGAATACCAAGATGTATTTGGATTTGAAGGAAACATTCTGGTGGACCGGAATAAAGAAGGATATTGCAGCATATGTAGCAGTTTGTGACGTATGTTAGAGAGTAAAGGCAGAGTATCAGAAGCCAGCAGGATTGTTACAACCATTGCCGATACCCGAACGGAAGTGGGATAAGATAGGCATGGATTTCATCACAGGACTACCTAGGACAAAATCAGGCTATGACTCGATATGGGTAGTAGTTGATCGTTTGACGAAGGTAGCACATTTTATTCCAGTTAAGACCACTTACACCAGTGCTAAGTTGGCAATGATATACATGACTAGGATCATTTGTTTGCATGGAGTTCCGAGGAGTATCGTATCCGATAGAGGAACCCAATTTACCTCAAGGTTTTGGAATCAGTTGCATGAAACTTTAGGAACCAAACTGGAGTTCAGCACAGCTTTTCACACACAGACGGATGGACAGACCGAGAGAGTCAATCAGATTTTGGAAGATATGCTGAGAGCTTGTGCACTAGATTATGGATCTAGCTGGGACGATAACTTGCCGTATGCGGAGTTTTCTTATAACAACAGTTACCAAACCAGTTTGAAGATGGCACCTTTCGAAGCTTTATACGGAAGGAGGTGCAGGACACCGTTGTCATGGGACGAAGTTGGAGACCGTTAATTCTTTGGACCAGATTTGATTAAGGAGTCTGAACGGAAAGTTAAGTTGATTCGTGATAGGCTCAAGGTAGCCCAGTCCAGGCAGAAGAGCTACGCAGATTCTAAACGCAAGGAGACAGTCTACGAAACCGGAGACAGAGTTTATCTCCGAGTATCCCCACTTCGAGGAGTTAAGCGCTTTGGAGTTAAGGGAAAGTTAGCACCGTGTTTCGTTGGACCGTATAAGATCTTGCAACGTATGGGAGAAGTCGCTTATAAGTTGGAATTACCAGAGGGACTGTCAGGAGTTCATGATGTATTCCATGTTTCTCAGCTGAAGAAATGTCACGCCGAGATGGCGGAGGTACCGCTAAGGGATGCAGTACCGCTTGAAGCGATTCAGTTGGAGGATGACTTAACATATGAGGAGAAGCCAGTCAAGATTCTCGATTATGCCAGCAGATTTACCCGCAGCAAGGTTATCAAGTTCTGCAAAGTTCAGTGGAACCACCACTCAGAGGATGAAGCCACCTGGGAAAGAGAAGAAGATTCGCTCAAGGACCACCCTCACCTATTTTCTAGCCAACCCGAATCTCGAGGGCGAGATTCATCTTAAGGGGGGTAGGTTTGTAACATCCCAAATTTGCAATTTGGAATGTTATACACTCGATCATCATGCATATCATATTTTCATGCATTTTAGTTGATCCTAGAAATTTCACGCAACTCAAGGACCTTCGGAGAGAGTTGGAGATTTCGTTATTTTCATATTTGAGAGTTTTCTCAAATTTGAAAAGAGGATCATTTGATTTATTTATTTCATCTTCAATTATTTTTCCAATATAAAAAAAATGAGAGAGGGAATAATATGACTTTCCCAAAGTTAGGAAAAGTGAAGATTTAATGAATAAGTCAAGTTTTGGTTTTGCCGGAGTTTTGTTTGCTTTTATTCGGATAGGGAAAAATGCGCGTTTTCAAAAAATTGCATTTTAGGCCCGGAGAAAAGTTCATTTTGTTCGACTCATTTTTAGGAGTCGGGGAAAATTTACTTTAGATTTTTCGGAGTTCGTTTAGATAGTTTTTCTTTTGTTTTTCTACGCGCGAAACCGTTTAAAAAAAAAGGAGCAGCTCCCGCGCGCTAGGCCAGCCGGGCCAAGGCCCAGCCAGCCGCCACCGCCCCCAGCCCCTCGCGCGAAGCCCAGTCCCAGCGGGACTCTAGGCCGCCGGCCCCCCCTTTTTGCCCCTTGGCCAAGTCACACCCCCCCTCCTAGTATATATACTCACCCCCCTCTCTTTTCCTCCACCACCCAAGCCCGCCGCCGCCTTAAGCCGCCGCCGCGGCCTTAAGCCGCCGCCGCGGCCTTAAGCCGCCGCCGCTGCCCTAAGCCGCCGCCCGGAGCCCCACCTCCCGAGGTAGCCGCACCGCCTCTTCTTTTCCTCGGTTCGGTTTTCTTCTAGACAACCGTTCCGGTTCTTCTCTTTTTCTTCCGGTTTTTCTCCCGGCTTTGTTTCGGTTTCTTTTCCGAAAACCCTAGATCGGTTTTCGTTCTTCTTTCGGACCGTTCGTCTCAACGAACGTGATCACCGATTTTTCCCGGTTAACGACACCCGTTCGTTTAACCGTTCATCTCTTTATTTTCGTCGGATTTATTCCGCGATCGTGATCTTCGTTCTAGTCTTTCTTCTCGCTCGTTTATCGGAATCAGATGATTCAAGCGCCTGGAGTTTCATTTCGAAACCGCCGTTCCGACTAATCAACTTGAACAAGTTTTTGCCACAATAAAATTTGACCTAGTTTCAACCTGCTAGAACCGAGTTGTTTTCTTCCGCCGTTTGTTTTCCGTTTCTTTGTTCGGTTCGTTCTTTCTTTGCAACCGGAGTTCTTAAGTAGAACTTTCTGGTTCGTTCTATTGTTCGAGTTTTTCCTGTGCATTAGATGAGTACTTATTGTGTGCTTGTTGTTTGTCTGCGATAGATCACCCGGATTGTGCCGCTTGTTACTTCGAAACCCTAGGTCTCGCGGATCATCAGCAAGGCAAGTAACACTTTGATCATACCTTTTCTACAACCCATGTTTTATTGCATTAGATCAATCCTCTCACATTGCATGATTAGGATCTAATTAAATTGTGGGATGGGAAGTAGATGAGGTAGTACCTATTACCTGTATTACTATCAAACCTTTGGGAGTTACTTCTACGCTTGCTTATTATGCCATGCTATGCTAGTAGACGTGGATTGGGTGAGTGATATCCATGACAGATGTGAGATTGATAATTTAATGGTTTACCTAAGGTGGCAACTTAAACACACATCTGGGTGGATTGAGGCACCTGATGTCTATCAGGACTTGCCTGTTTTTATTTCGGACCGCCACCCAGGCTCAAAGGGATCATAAGATCATTCATGCTAGTAACTTCCTTGTGCAGCCACAAGCCATTATGGGCTCTGGCATAGTTGACTAAGTCGTGCGAACTCTTACAGGGTAGACTAGCAGATGTAGGGGAAAGTAGGTGTACCGGTCTATCCATCGTAAGGTGCTAGCGCTTCTGAAAGACTGTGTCTCGGTCATCCGTCTTCTCAAACACCATGAAGTGCGAGAAACCAAACGGAGGCAATCGAGTCTTGTGGGGAAAAGTGCGCAAACCTCTGCAGAGTGTAACAAACTAATCATGATTAGCCGTGTCCTCGGTTATGGACAACTTGAGTATCTAGTACTTGACTATCATGTGAATCTCATCACGTAACTTCTAATTAATGTTGTTGGGTTTTAATTGTTCACTTAATTGGGATCGGAATGCTGTCAACCATTCTCGATGTTTAACAACTACCATGACAGTTAAATAAATTTATTCCTTTGCAGTAGGGAAAAACTGGCTTTACGCAAAACTGTAACCATAGAGCTTTCCACCAGCCATATATGCATATAGTATAGCTGATTCATTCCATTACTCTCTATGTGTTACATTGCCAGCATATTCCATGTGTTGACCCGTTTTCGGGCTGCAACTTTCATGTTGCAGACTTTTCAGACGACGAGTAAGGTGCTTTTAGGTCGTGGTTCTATATTCAGTGATGCCGTTGGAGTTGATGGACCCATTTATCTTCCGAGCCTTCCGCTGTTACCATTATTAGATGGCCTTAAGCCATATTTATTGTAATAAGTTCTCTTTGAGACAACGATGTAATAAGTGTGTGATTGCCACTCTGCTATAAATCCTTCGATGTACTGTGTGGTGTCAGCATTACTGATCCAGGGATGACACCGGAGCACAGTAGACTTGATCCATTCAGGTCGGGTCACTACACTTTCGATGGAAAAAAATCATAAGCCATCTTCTCGGACGAAACTCCGCCGCCATGAGGCGGAACCTTGGCAGAACCAATCTAGGGCTGTGGCGGAGTTGTTCTGCCGGGGAAACTTCCTTCCTGGAGGGGGAAATCATCGCCATCGTCATCACCAACGCTCCTCTCATCGGGAGAGGGCAATCTCCATCAACATCTTCATCAACACAATCTCATCTCAAAACCCTAGTTCATCTCTTGTATCCAATTCTTGTCTCCAAGTCCGGGATTGGTGCTAGTAGGTTGCTAGTAGTGTTAATTACTCCTTGTAGTTGATGCTAGTTGGTTTAATTGGTGGAAGATCATATGTTCAGATCATATATGCATATTAATACTCCTCTGATTATGAACATGTTTATGCTTTGTGAGTAGTTACTTTTGTTCCTGAGGACATGGGTGAAGTCTTGCTATTAGTAGTCATGTGAATTTGGTATTCATTCGATATTTTGATGAGATGTATGTTGTCTCTCCTCTAGTGGTGATATGTGAACGTCGAATACATGACACTTCACCATTATTTGGGCCTAGAGGAAGGCATTGGGAAGTAATAAGTAGATGATGGGTTGCTAGAGTGACAGAAGCTTAAACCCTAGTTTATGCGTTGCTTCATAAGGGGCTGATTTGGATCCATATGTTTCATGCTATGGTTAGGTTTACCTTAATACTTTTGTTGTAGTTGCGGATGCTTGCAATAGAGGTTAATCATAAGTGGGATGCTTGTCCAAGTAAGGGCAGTACCGAAGCACCGGTCCACCCACATACCAAATTATCAAAGTACCGAACGCGAATCATATGAACGTGATGAAAACTAGCTTGACGATATTCTCATGTGTCCTCGGGAGTGCTTTACATCTTATAAGAGTTTTTCCAGGCTTGTCCTTTGCTACAAAAAGGATTGGGACACCTTGCTGCACCTTATTTACTTTTGCTACTTGTTGCTCGTTACAAATTATCTTATCACAAACCTATCTGTTACCACTTATTTCAATACTTGCAGAGAATACCTTGCTGGAAACCGCTTATCATTTCTTCTGCTCCTCGTTGGGTTTGACACTCTTACTTATCGAAAGGACTACGATAGATCCCATGTACTTGTGGGTCATCAAGACTCTTTTCTGGCGCCGTTGCTGGGGAGTGAAGCGCCTTTGGTAGGTGGAATTTGGTAAGGAAAAATTTATATAGTGTGCTGAAATTTACGGTCACTTGTTTCCATGGAAAGTAATCCTCTGAGGGGCTTTTTCGAGGTATCTTCACCCCGACCAGTAGAGCAAAGAGTTGCTCCTCAACCTACTGACCCTACTGAAAATGAAAATGCTTGCTTTGAAGTTCCTTCGGCTATGATAGAAAAACTGCTAGCTAATCCTTTTTTAGGAGATGGAACAAAACATCCTAATGAACATCTGATATATGTGGATGAAGTTTGTGGATTATTTAAGCTTGCAGGTGTACCCGGAGATGTTGTTAAGAAGAAGGTCTTCCCTTTATCTTTGAGGGGAGATGCATCGACATGGTATAGGCTATGTGATGATATGGGGTCTTGGAATTACAAACGATTGAAATTGGAATTTCATCAGAAGTTTTATCCTATGCATCTTGTTCATCGTGATCGCAATTATATATATAATTTTTGGCCTCACGAAGGAGAAAGCATCGCTCAAGATTGGGGGAGGCTTAAATCAATGTTATATTCATGCCCCAATCATGAGTTCTCAAGAGAAATGATTATTCAAAATTTCTATGCTCGGCTTTCTGGTAACAATCGCACCATGCTCGATACTTCTTGTGTTGGCTCTTTTATGATGAAGACTATTGAATTCAAATGGGATTTATTGGAAAGAATTAAATGTAACTCTGAAGATTGGGACCTCGACAATGGTAAGGAGTCAGGTATGACACATAGTTTTGATTGTGTTAAATCTTTTATGGATACCGATATTTTTCGTAAATTTAGCACTAAATATGGACTTAACTCTGAGATAGTAGCTTCTTTCTGTGAATCTTTTGCTGCTTATGTTGATCTCCCCAAGGAGAAGTGGTTTAAATATCATCCTCCCATAGAAGTAAAAGTAGCTGCACCTATTAAAGTTGAAGAAAAGACTATCACTTATAATGATCATATTGTTCCTACTTCTTATGTTGAGAAACCACCTTTCCCTGTTAGGATAAAGGATCATGCTAAAGCTTCAACTGTGGTTCGTAAAAGCAATATTAAAACATATACACCTCCTGAGCAAGTTAAAGTTGAACCTAATATTGCTATTGTTAAAGATCTCTTGTCTGATAATATAGATGGGCATGTTATTTATTTCTGTGATGGAACTGCTAGAATTGCTAAACCATGTGATAAAGATAAACCTAGACCTGTGGTAGGCATGCCTGTTATTTCTGTTAAAATAGGAGATCATTGTTATCATGGCTTATGTGATATGGGTGCTAGTGCTAGTGCAATACCTTATTCCTTATACCAAGAAGTTATGCATGATATTGTACCTGCTGAGATGGAAGATATTGATGTCACAATTAAACTTGCCAATAGAGATACTATTTCACCAATGGGAATTGTTAGAGATGTTGAAGTCTTGTGTGGGAAAACTAAATATCCTGCTGATTTTCTTGTTCTTGGTTCCCCACAAGACAACTTTTGTCCCATTATATTTGGTAGACCCTT
This sequence comes from Triticum urartu, assembly GCF_003073215.2. Classification (NCBI taxonomy): domain Eukaryota; kingdom Viridiplantae; phylum Streptophyta; class Magnoliopsida; order Poales; family Poaceae; genus Triticum; species Triticum urartu. The sequence continues at coordinate 222,442,265 of NC_053024.1, read as the reverse complement.
CTTAAATATTGTTAATGCTACCATAGATTGCAAAAGAGATGTTGTTACTGTTGGTTTAGATGATATGACTCATGAATTTAATTTTTCTAAATTTAGTAGACAACACCGTGAAGAAGAATTACCTAGTAAGGATGAAATTATTGGTCTTACTTCTATTGCTGTACCTCCTAGTGATCCTTTAGTACAATACTTGATAGGCCGTGAAAATGATATGTTTATGAATGAAAGAAGGGAATTAGATGAAGTATTCTTTAAACAGGAACCTATTCTGAAAAACAATTTACCTATTGAAATCCTAGGGGATCCTCCTCCACCCAAGGGTGATCCCGTGTTTGAGCTTAAACCGTTACCTGATACTCTTAAATATGCTTATCTTGATGAGAAAAGGATATATCCTGTTATTATTAGTGCTAACCTTTCAGAGCATGAGGAAGAGAGATTATTGAAAACTCTAAAGAAGCACCGCGCTGCTATTGGTTATACTCTTGATGATCTTAAGGGCAATAGTCCCACTCTATGTCAACATAAAATAAATTTGGAAGAAGATGGTAAACCAGTTCGTGATCATCAACGCCGGCTAAATCCTAAAATGAAAGAAGTGGTAAGAAAGGAGATACTAAAGCTCCTTGAGGCAGGTATAATTTATCCCGTTGCTGATAGTCAGTGGGTAAGCCCTGTCCATTGTGTCCCTAAGAAGGGAGGTATTACTGTTGTTCCTAATGATAAAGATGAATTGATTCCTCAAAGAATTATTACAGGTTATAGGATGGTAATTGATTTCCGCAAATTAAATAAGGCTACTAAAAAGGATCATTACCCCTTACCTTTTATCGATCAAATGCTAGAAAGACTATCCAAACATACACATTTTTGCTTTCTAGATGGTTATTCTGGTTTCTCTCAAATACCTGTGTCAGCCAAAGATCAATCAAAGACTACTTTTACATGCCCTTTTGGTACTTTTGCTTATAGACGTATGCCTTTTGGTTTATGTAATGAACCTGCTACCTTTCAAAGATGCATGATGGCTATATTCTCTGACTTTTGTGAAAAGATTTGTGAGGTTTTCATGGACGACTTTTCCATCTATGGATCTTCTTTTGATGATTGCTTGAGCAACCTTGATCGAGTTTTGCAGAGATGTGAAGAAACTAATCTTGTCTTGAATTGGGAAAAGTGCCACTTTATGGTGAATGAAGGTATTGTCTTGGGGCATAAAGTTTCTGAAAGAGGTATTGAAGTTGATAAAGCCAAGGTTGATGCTATTGAAAAGATGCCATGTCCCAAGGACATCAAAGGTATAAGAAGTTTACTTGGTCATGCCGGTTTTTATAGGAGGTTCATTAAGGACTTCTCAAAAATCTCTCGGCCTTTGACTAATTTATTACAAAAGATATACCATTTGTCTTTGATGATGATTGTGTAGAAGCATTTGAAATACTTAAGAAAGCATTGATCTCTGCACCTATTGTTCAGCCACCTGATTGGAATTTACCCTTTGAAATTATGTGTGATGCTAGTGATTATGTTGTAGGTGTTGTTCTAGGACAAAGAGTTTATAAGAAACTAAATGTTATTCAATATGCTAGTAAAACTCTAGACAATGCTCAAAGAAATTATGCTACTACTGAAAAAGAATTCTTAGCAGTTGTATTTGCTTGTGATAAGTTTAGACCTTATATTGTTGATTCTAAAGTAACTATTCACACTGATCATGTTGCTATTAAATATCTTATGGAAAAGAAAGATGCTAAACCTAGACTTATTAGATGGGTTCTCTTGCTACAAGAATTTGATTTGCATATTGTTGATAGAAAGGGAGCTGAGAACCCTGTTGCAGACAACTTGTCTAGGTTAGAAAATGTGCTTGATGACCCACTACCTATTGATGATAGCTTTCCTGATGATCAATTAAGTGTCATAAATGCTTCTCATACTGCTCCATGGCATGCTGATTATGCTAATTACATTGTTGCTAAGTTTATACCACCTAGTTTTACATACCAGCAAAAGAAAAAGTTCTTCTATGATTTGAGGCATTACTTTTGGGATGACCCACATCTTTATAAAGAAGGAGTAGATGGTGTTATTAGACGTTGTGTACCTGAGCATGAACAGGAACAGATCCTACGCAAGTGTCACTCCGAAGCTTATGAAGGACACCATGCTAGAGAGAGAACTGCACATAAGGTATTGCAATCTGGTTTTTATTGGCCTACTTCTTCAAGGATGCCCGTAAGTTTGTCTTATCTTGTAATGAATGTCAAAGAATTGGTAATATTAGTAGACGTAAAGAAATGCCTATGAATTATTCACTTGTCATTGAACCATTTGATGTTTGGGGCTTTGACTACATGGGACCCTTTCCTTCCTCTACTGGTTATACACATATTTTAGTTGTTGTTGATTACGTTACTAAGTGGGTAGAAGCTATTCCAACTAGTAGTGTTGATCATAACACTTCTATTAAAATGCTTAAAGAAGTTATTTTTCCAAGATTTGGAGTCCCTAGATATTTAATGACTGATGGTGGCTCACATTTTATTCATGGTGCTTTCCGTAAAATGCTTGCTAAATATGATGTTAATCATAGAATTGCATCTCGTTATCACCCTCAGTCTAGCGGTCAAGTAGAATTGAGTAATAGAGAACTCAAATTAATTTTGCAAAAGACTGTTAATAGGTCTAGAAAGAATTGGTCCAAAAACTTGATGATGCATTATGGGCCTATAGAACTGCATATAAAAATCCTATGGGTATGTCTCCGTATAAAATGTTTTATGGAAAATCATGTCACTTACCTCTCGAACTAGAACATAAGGCTTATTGGGCTATTAAAGAGCTCAACTATGATTTTAAACTTGCCGGTGAAAATAGGTTATTTGATATTAGCTCACTTGATGAATGGAGAACCCAAGCCTACGAAAATGCCAAGTTGTTTAAAGAAAAAGTTAAAAGATGGCATGACAAAAGGATACAAAAGCGTGAGTTTAATGTAGGTGATTATGTATTGCTATAAAACTCTCGTTTAAGATTTTTTGCAGGAAAACTTCTCTCTAAATGGGAAGGTCCTTACATTATTGAGGAGGTCTACCGTTCCGGTGCCATAAAAATTAACAACTTCGAAGGCACAAATCCGAAGGTGGTGAACGGTCAAAGAATCAAACACTATATCTCAGGTAATCCCATAAATGTTGAAACCAATGTTATTGAAACTGTAACCCCGGAGGAATACATAAGGGACACTTTTCGAAATGTTTCAGACTCCGAAAAGGAATAGGTATGTGGTACGGTAAGTAAACCGACTCCAAAACAGTTTTAAGGCAATATTTCTCCGTTTTGGAATATTTAGAAAAATAGAAATTTAAGCAGTAGTATGGGAAGGACACGAGGGCTCCACGAGGGTGGAGGGCGCGCCCCCTATCTCGTGGGCACCTCGGGTGCTCTCCGGACTCCGTTTTCGTACACGACACATATTTTGGTCGGTAAAAATTCATTATATAATCTCCCGGGGGTTTTGACTCCTGTATCACGCAAATATCTCTTGTCTTTGTTTTGAGTTGTCCTGTTGCAGACAGAGCAATGATGACCCACAAGTATAGGGGATCTATCGTAGTCCTTTCGATAAGTAAGAGTGTCGAACCCAACGAGGAGCAGAAGGAAATGATAAGCGGTTTTCAGCAAGGTATTCTCTACAAGTACTAAAATAAGTGGTAACAAATAGTTTTGTGATAAGGTAAATTGTAACGAGCAACAAGTAACAAAAGTAAATAAAGTGCAGCAAGGTGGCCCAATCCTTTTTGTAGCAAAGGAAAAGCCGGAACAAACTCTTATATAAGGAAAAGCGCTCCCGAGGACACATGGGAATATCGTCAAGCTAGTTTTCATCACGTTCGTATGATTCGCGTTCGATACTTTGATAATTTGATATGTGGGTGGACCAGTGCTTGGGTGCTGTTCTTACTTGAACAAGCATCCCACTTATGATTAACCTCTATTGCAAGCACCCGCAACTACAACAAAAGTATTAAGGTAAACCTAACCATAGCATGAAACATGTGGATCCAAATCAGCCCCTTACAAAGCAACGCATAAACTAGGGTTTAAGCTTCTGTCACTCTAGCAACCCATCATCTACTTATTACTTCCCAATGCCTTCCTCTAGGCCCAAATAATGGTGAAGTGTTATGTAGTCGACGTTCACATAACACCACTAGAGGCTAGACAACATACATCTTATCAAAATATCAAATGAATACCAAATTCACATGACTACTAATAGCAAGACTTCTCCCTTGTCCTCAGGAACAAACGTAACTACTCACAAAGCATATTCATGTTCATAATCAGAGGGGTAATAATATGCATATAGGATCTGAACATATGATCTTCCACCAAATAAACCAACTAGCATCAACTACAAGGAGTAATCAACACTACTAGCAACCTACTAGCACCAATCCCGGACTTTGAGACAAGAATTGGATACAAGAGATGAACTAGGGTTTGGAGATGAGATGGTGCTGGTGAAGATGTTGATGGAGATTGCCCTCTCCCGATGAGAGGAGCGTTGGTGATGACGATGGTGATGATTTCCCCCTCCCGGAGGGAAGTATCCCCGGCAGAACAACTCTGCCGGAGCTCTAGATTGGTTCCGCCAAGGTTCCGCCTCGTGGCGACGGAGTCTCATCCCGAAAAGTTCGTTCTGATTTTTTCTCATCGAAAGACTTCATATAGTAGAAGATGGACGTCGGAGACCCACCAGGGGGCCCACGAGGTAGGGGGCACACCCTAGGAGGGGGGGCGCGCCCCCACCCTCGTGAGCAGGGTGTGGGCCCCCTGGACTTCATCTTTGGCGAGGATTTTTCTTTATTTATTTTAAGATATTCCGTGGAGTTTCATGACTTTTGGAGTTGCGCAGAATAGGTCTCTAATATTTGCTCCTTTTCCAGCCCAGAATTCCAGCTGTCGGCATTCTCCCTTCTTATGTAAACCTTGTAAAATAAGAGAGAATAGCCATAAGTATTGTGACATAAAGTGAAATAACAATCCATAATGCAATAAATATCGATATAAAAGCATGATGCAAAATGGACGTATCAACTCCCCCAAGCTTAGACCTCGCTTGTCCTCAAGCGAAAAGCCGATAACAATAAATATGTCCTCATGTTTAGAGGTAGAGGCGTCGATAAAAATAAAATACGGACATGAAGGCATCATGATTATTCTCATAACAGCAACATATATAGATTTTTTCATATGATTACTTATGTTCAAGTGATGATCTATTCACAATGCAAAAGCATAAATCATAAACCTTATTGGGCTCCGACAAACTATAATCTCAGTCATTGAAGCAATTGCAATTTATCATAACATCGGAAAGAGTCTATGTCAGAGCTAAAAAGCAAGTCCACATACTCAACTATCATTTAGTCCTTCATAATTACTAACACTCACGCAATACTTGTGGTTATGAAGTTTTAATCGGACACAGAGAAAGATAGGGGCTTATAGTTTTGACCCACAACCTTTTACCTCAAGGGTAATGTCAACAATAATAATTCATGCCCCCTATATCCAATTAGATATATATATATATATATATCATGTTCTTTCCAACATGCTGAGCTTGCCAAAGGATAAAATGAAAAAGGAAAGGTGAAGATCACCGTGACTCTTGCATAAGGTAGAAGATAATAATAAAAGATAGGCCCTTCGCAGAGGGAAGCAGAGGTTGCCATGCGCTTTTATGGTTTGATGCACAAAATCTCAATGCGAAAGAACGTCACTTTATATTGCCCCTTGTGATATGAACCTTTATTATGCAGTCCGTCGCTTTTATTACTTCCACATCACAAGATCGTATAAAGCTTATTTCTCCCACACCAATCAATCATACATATTTAGAGCAATTTTTATTGCTTTGCACCGATGACAACTTACTTGAAGGATCTTACTCAATCCATAGGTAGATATGGTGGACTCTCATGACAAAACTGGTTTAAGGGTATTTGGAAGCACAAGTAGTATTTCTACTTGGTGCTGAGAATTTGGCTAGCATGAGGGGGAAAGGCAAGCTCAACAAGTTAGAGGATCCATGACAACATACTTTATCTCAGATATAAGAAAGACATAACTCATTACGTTGTCTTCCTTGTCCAACATCAACCCTTTAGCATGTCATATTTTAATGAGTGCTCCCAATCATAAAATATGTCAATGATAATATATCTATATGTGAAAACCTCTCTTTCCTTATTACTTCCTATTAATTGCAACAATGACCAAAGCTATGTCTGCCAACTCCTAACAACTTTTAATCATCATACTCTTTCTATGTGAAGTCATTACTCTCAATAAGATCAATATGAACTTTTTGTTTCTTTTCATTCTTTTTCTCTTTTCTTTTATTCACCCAAGATCATGGCAAAATAATCAAGCCCTTGACTCAACACTAATCTTTATTATATATAGCTCACGGACTCGATTACAAAGAGAGATCATAAAGCAAACTCAAAACTAGATCATTCCATAAACTTTATTCTACTAGATCAAGATACTACTTATAGGATCGAACTAAGAAAAAAACGGTAAAGATAGGAGTTGTGATTGTGATACGATACCGGGGCACCTCCCCCAAGCTTGGCAGTTGCCAAGGGGAGTGCCCATACCCATGTGATTATATCTCCTTTGTCGGTGAAGAAGGTGGAGGTGTTGTAGATGATGCGGGCCTTGCGTCCATCTTCCAAGGCATAGGTTCTCCATCATAGAAAGATGATCGAGTCTCCAGGATCCTCAAATCTATATTCATACTCACACTTTTGGTTTTGTAGGTCATAGATTTGGGCTTGGAGGTGCTCGATATTCTCATGAAGCTTGAAGATAGTCTCCCCGATGTTGTCAGCATCCAACTTGTGGTTGCTAGTGAACTCCACGATCATCATGTGGTTAGAGTTGAGTCCACGTTCCACCATCCCATGGCACTTGAAAACTTGTTGCTCCACTGCTTCGAGCCTCGTCTCCATGCTTCCGGTCCCCTTTGGTCCCTCTTCATCGCGGATGTGCAGCAACCCATCACGCAACTCAATGGTTTGAGGGTGTTGCAGCACCTCCGCGAGGTAAGGGTTGATGACCTTCTCGAAGAACTTGTCCTTGGAGGCGCTTGGGGCCGTCATGATAACCTAGATATGTCAGAAAAACAGCTCGAAACAAGAACAAGGGCGCGCCCACCACCCTCGTGGGGCCCTCGTGTCCTTCCCGGACTGCTACTTATTTTTCTATTTTTCTAAATATTCCAAAACGGAGAAATATTGCCTTAAAATTGTTTTGGAGTCGGTTTACTTACCGTAGCACATACCTATTCCTTTTCGGAGTCTGAAACGGTCTGGAAGGTGTCCCTTATGTATACCTCCGGGGTTAAAGTTTCAATAATATTGGTTTCAACATTTATGGGATTACCTGAGATATAATGTTTGATTCTTTGACCGTTTACCACCTTTGGATTTGTGCCCTCGAAGTTGTTGATTTTTATGGCACCGGAACGATAGACCTCTTCGATAACATAGGGGCCTTCCCATCTAGAGAAAAGTTTTCCTGCAAAAAATCTTAAACGAGAGTTTTATAGAAATACATAATCACCTACATTAAACTCACGCTTTTGTATCCTTTTGTCATGCCATCTTTTAACTTTTTCTTTAAACAACTTGGCATTTTCATAAGCTTGGGTTCTCCATTCATCAAGTGAGCTAATATCATATAACCTCTTTTCACCGGCAAGTTTGAAATCATAGTTGAGCTCTTTAATAGCCCAATATGCCTTATGTTCTAGTTCGAGAGGTAAGTGACATGCTTTTCCATAAACCATTTTATACGGAGACATACCCATAGGATTTTTGTATGCAGTTCTATAAGCCCATAATGCATCATCAAGTTTTTTGGACCAATTATTTCTAGACCTATTAACAGTCTTTTGCAAAATTAATTTGAGCTCTCTATTGCTCAACTCTACTTGACCACTAGACTGTGGGTGATAAGGAGATGCAATTCTATGATTAACATCATACTTAGCAAGCATTTTACGGAAAGCACCATGAATAAAGTGTGAACCACCATCACTCATTAAATACCTAGGGACTCCAAACCTCGGAAAAATAACTTCCTTAAGCATTTTAATAGAAGTGTTATGATCAGCACTACTAGTTGGAATAGCTTCTACCCACTTAGTAACGTAATCAACAACAACTAGAATATGTGTGTATCCATTAGAGGCAGGAAAAGGTCCCATATAATCAAAGCCCCAAACATCAAATGGTTCAATAACAAGTGAATAATTCATAGGCATTTCTTGTCGTCTACTAATATTACCAATTCTTTGACATTCATCACAAGGCAAGACAAACTTACAGGCATCCTTGAAGAGAGTAGGCCAATAAAAACCAGATTGCAATACCTTATGTGCAGTTCTGTCTCTAGCGTGGTGTCCTCCATAAGCTTCGGAGTGACACTTGCGTAGGATCTGTTCCTGTTCATGCTCAGGTACACAATGTCTAATAACACCATCTACTCCTTCTTTATAAAGATGTGGGTCATCCCAAAAGTAATGCCTCAAATCATAGAAGAACTTTTTCTTTTGCTGGTATGTAAAACTAGGTGGTATAAACTTAGCAACAATGTAATTAGCATAATCAGCATACCAAGGAATACTACGAGAAGTTCTTATAACATTTAATTGTTCATCAGGAAAGCTATCATCAATAGGTAGTGGGTCATCAAGAATATTTTCTAACCTAGACAAGTTGTCTGCAACGGGGTTCTCAGCTCCTTTCCTATCAACAATATGCAAATCAAATTCTTGTAGCAAGAGAATACATCTAATAAGTCTAGGTTTAGCATCTTTCTTTTCCATAAGGTATTTAATAGCAACATGATCAGTGTGAATAGTTACTTTAGAATCAACAATATAAGGTCTGAACTTATCACAAGCAAATACAACTGCTAAAAGCTCTTTTTCAGTAGTAGCATAATTTCTTTGAGCATTGTCTAGAGTCTTACTAGCATAATGAATAACATTTAATTTCTTATCAACTCTTTCCCCTAGAATAACACCTACAACATAATCACTAGCATCACACATAATTTCAAAGGGTAAATTCCAATCAGGTGGCTGAGCAACAGGTGTAGAGACTAATGCTTTCTTAAGTATTTCAAATGCTTCTACACAATCATCATCAAAGACAAATGGTATATCTTTTTGCAATAAATTAGTCAGAGGCCGAGAAATTTTTGAGAAGTCCTTAATGAACCTCCTATAAATCCGGCGTGACCAAGGAAACTTGTTATACCTTTGATGTCCTTGGGACATCGCATCTTTTCAATAGCATCGACCTTGGCTTTATCAACTTCAATACCTCTTTCAGAAACTTTATGCCCCAAGACAATACCTTCATTAACCATAAAGTGGCACTTTTCCCAATTCAAGACAAGATTAGTTTCTTCACATCTCTGCAAACTGTTGGGGAACGTTGCAGAAAACAAAAAAAAATTCCTACGGTTTCACCAAGATCCATCTATGAGTTCATCTAGCAACGAGTGATTGGATTGCATCTACATACCTTTGTAGATCACGCGCGGAAGCGTTCAAAGAACGGGGATGAGGAAGGTGTACTCGACGTGATCCAAATCACCGGAGATCCTAGCGCCGAACGGACGGCACCTCCGCGTTCAACACACGTACGGTCAGCGTAACGTCTCCTCCTTCTTGATCCAGCAAGGGGGAAGGAGAGGTTGAGGAAGATGGCTCCAGCAGCAGCACGACGGCGTGGTGGTGATGGAGCTGCAGTACTCCGGCAGGGCTTCGCCAAGCACTATGGAGGAGGAGGAGGTGTTGGAGAGGGAGAGGGAGGCACCAAAGGCGTGGGGTGAGAAGTCCTCCACCTCCCCAATATATATAGGAGGGCCAAGGGGGGGGGCGCCGGCCCTAGGAGATCCAATCTCCTAGGGGGGCGGCGGCCAAGGGAGGAATCCCTCCTCCCCAAGGCACCTAGGAGGTGCCTTCCCCCTTTGGGACTCTTCCCTTCTTGAACCCTAGGCGCATGGGCCTCTTGGGGCTGGTGCCCTTGGCCCATTATAGGCCAAGGCGCACCCCCTACAGCCCATGTGCCCCCGGGGCAGGTGGCCCCACCCGGTGGACCCCCGGGACCCTTCCGGTGGTCCCGGTACAATACCGGTGACCCCGAAACTTGTCCCGATGGCCGAAATAGCACTTCCTATATATAATTCTTTACCTCGGACCATTCCGGAACTCCTCGTGACGTCCGGGATCTCATCCGGGACTCCGAACAACTTCGGGTTACTGCATATACATATCCTACAACCCTAGCGTCACCGAACCTTAAGTGTGTAGACCCTACGGGTTCGGGAGACATGTAGACATGACCGAGATGACTCTCCGGTCAATAACCAACAGCGGGATCTGGATACCCATGTTGGCTCCCACATGCTCCTCGATGATCTCATCGGATGAACCACGATGTCGAGGATTCAAGCAATCCCGTATACAATTCCCTTTGTCAATCGGTACGTTACTTGCCCGAGATTCGATCGTTGGTATCCCAATACCTCGTTCAATCTCGTTACCGGCAAGTCACTTTACTCGTACCGTTATGCATGATCCCGTGACCAGACACTTGGTCACTTTGAGCTCATTAATGATGATGCATTACCGAGTGGGCCCAGTGATACCTCTCCGTCATACGGAGTGACAAATCCCAGTCTTGATCCGTGTCAACCCAACAGACACTTTCGGAGATACCCGTAGTATACCTTTATAGTCACCCAGTTATGTTGTGACGTTTGGTACACTCAAAGCACTCCTACGGTATCCGGGAGTTACACGATCTCATGGTCTAAGGAAAAGATACTTGACATTGGAAAACTCTAGCAAACGAACTATACGATCTTGTGCTATGTTTAGGATTGGGTCTTGTCCATCACATCATTCTCCTAATGATGTGATCTCGTTATCAATGACATCCAATGTCCATAGTCAGGAAACCATGACTATCTGTTGATCAACGAGCTAGTCAACTAGAGGCTTACTAGGGACATGTTGGTGTCTATTATTCACACATGTATTACGATTTCCGGATAACACAATTATAGCATGAATAAAGACAATTATCATGAACAAGGAAATATAATAATAATGCTTTTATTATTGCCTCTAGGGCATATTTCCAACAGTCTCCCACTTGCACTAGAGTCAATAATCTAGTTACATTGTGATGAATCGAACACCCATGGAATTCTGGTGTTGATCATGTTTTGCTCTAGGGAGAGGTTTAGTCAACGGATCTGCTACATTCAGATCTGTATGGACTTTACAAATTTCTATGTCTCCATCTTGAACATTTTCACGAATGGAGTTGAAGCGACGCTTGATGTGCCTTGTCTTCTTGTGAAACCTGGGCTCCTTGGCAAGTGCAATAGCTCCAGTGTTGTCACAGAAAAGCTTGATTGGCCCCGACGCATTGGGTATGACTCCTAGGTCGGTGATGAACTCCTTCACCCAAATTGCTTCATGCGCTGCTCCGAGGCTGCCATGTACTCCGCTTCACATGTAGATCCTGCCACAACGCTTTGCTTGCAACTGCACCAGCTTACTGCCCCACCATTCAAAATATACACGTATCCGGTTTGTGACTTAGAGTCATCCAGATCTGTGTCGAAGCTAGCGTCGACGTAACCTTTTACGACGAGCTCTTCGTCACCTCCATAAACGAGAAACATTTCCTTAGTCCTTTTTAGGTACTTCAGGATATTCTTGACCGCTGTCCAGTGTTCCTTGCCGGGATTACTTTGGTACCTTCCTACCAAACTTACGGCAAGGTTTACATCAGGTCTGGTACACAGCATGGCATACATAATAGAACCTATGGCTGAGGCATAGGGGATGACACTCATCTCTTCTATATCTTCTGCCGTGGTCGGACATTGAGCTGAGCTCAATTTCACACCTTGTAACACAGGCAAGAACCACCCCTTCTTAGACTAATCCATATTGAATTTCTTCAATATCTTATCAAGGTATGTGCTTTGTGAAAGACCTATGAGGCGTCTTGATCTATCTCTATAGATCTTGATGCCTAATATATAAGCAGCTTCTCCAAGGTCCTTCATTGAAAAACTTTTATTCAAGTAGGCCTTAATGCTGTCCAAGAGTTCTATATCATTTCCCATCAAAAGTATGTCATCTACATATAATATGAGAAATGCTACAGAGCTCCCACTCACTTTCTTGTAAACACAGGCTTCTCCATAAGTCTACGTAAACCCAAACACTTTGATCATCTCATCAAAGCGAATGTTCCAACTCCGAGATGCTTGCACCAGCCCATAAATCGAGCGTTGGAGCTTGCACACCTTGTCAGCATTCTTAGGATCGACAAAACCTTCCGGCTGCATCATATACAATTCTTCCTTAAGGAAACCATTAAGGAATGCCGTTTTGACGTCCATTTGCCATATCTCATAATCATAGAATGCGGCAATTGCTAACATGATTCGGGCGGACTTTAGCTTCACTACCGGTGAGAAAGTCTCATCGTAGTCAATCCCTTGAACTTGTCGATAACCCTTAGCGACAAGCCGAGCTTTATAGATGGTCACATTACCATCCGCATCTGTCTTCTTCTTAAAGATCCATTTATTTTCTATGGCTCGCCGCTCAACGGGCAAGTCAGTCAAAGTCCATACTTCGTTTTCATACATGGATCCTATCTCGGATTTCATGGCTTCTAGCCATTGTCGGAATCCGGGCCTGCCATCGCTTCTTCATAGTTCGAAGGTTCACCGTTGTCTAACAACATGATTTCCAAGACAGGGTTGCCGTACCACTCTGGTGCGGAACGTGTCCTTGTGGACCTTCGAATTTCAGTAGGAGCTTGATCTGAAGTATCTTGATCATCATCATTAACTTCCTCTCTTGTCGGTGCAGGCACCTCAGAAACATTTTCTTGAGTTGCGCCATTTTCCGGTTCAAGAGGTAATACTTCATCAAGGTCTACTTTCCTCCCACTTACTTCTTTCGAGAGAAACTCTTTCTCTAGAAAGGACCCATTCTTGGCAACAAAGATCTTGCCTTCGGATCTGAGGTAGAAGGTATACCCAATAGTTTCTTTAGGGTATCCTATGAAGACGCATTTTTCCGACTTGGGTTCGAGCTTTTCAGGTTGAAGTTTCTTGACATAAGCATCGCATCCCCAAACTTTTAGAAACGACAGCTTAGGTTTCTTCCCAAACAATAATTCATACGGTGTCGTCTCAACGGATTTCAACGGAGCCCTATTTAAAGTGAATGTGGCAGTCTCTAAAGCATAGCCCCAAAAAGATAGCGGTAAATCGGTAAGAGACATCATAGATCGCACCATATCTAATAGAGTGCGATTACGACGTTCGGACACACCATTACGCTGAGGTGTTCCAGGCGGCGTGAGCTGTGAAACTATTCCACATTTTCTTAAGTGTGTGCCAAACTCATGACTCAAGTATTCTCCTCCACGATCTGATCGCAGGAACTTGATTTTCCTGTCACGTTGATTCTCAACCTCACTCTGAAATTCCTTGAACTTTTCAAAGGTTTCAGACTTGTGTTTCATTAAGTAGATATACCCATATCTACTCAAGTCATCAGTGAGGGTGAGAACATAACGATAGCCACCGCGAGCCTCAACGCTCATTGGACCGCACACATCAGTATGTATGATTTCCAATAAGTTGGTTGCTCGCTCCATTGTTCCTGAGAACGGAGTCTTGGTCATTTTACCCATGAGGCATGGTTCGCACGTGTCAAATGATTCGTAATCAAGAGACTCTAAAAGTCCATCAGCATGGAGCTTCTTCATGCGTTTGACACCTATGTGACCAAGGCGGCAGTGCCACAAGTATGTGGGACTATCATTATCAATCTTACATCTTTTGGTATTCACACTATGAATATGTGTAGCATTACGCTCGAGATTCATTAAGAATAAACCATTCACCATCGGAGCATGACCATAAAACATATCTCTCATATAAATAGAACAACCATTATTCTCGGATTTAAATGAGTAGCCATCTCGTATTAAACGAGATCCTGATACAATGTTCATGCTCAAAGCTGGCACTAAATAACAATTATTGAGGTTTAAAACTAATCCCGTAGGTAAATGTAGAGGTAGCGTGCCGACGGCGATCACATTGACCTTGGAACCATTCCCGACACGCATCGTCACCTCGTCCTTTGCCAGTCTCTGCTTATTCCGCAGCTCCTGTTTTGAGTTACAAATGTGAGCAACCGCACCGGTATCAAATACCCAGGAGCTACTACGAGTACTGGTAAGGTACACATCAATTACATGTATATCACATATACCTTTCGTTTTGCCGGCCTTCTTGTCCGCTAAGTACTTGGGGCAGTTCCGCTTCCAGTGACCACTTCCCTTGCAATAAAAGCACTCAGTCTCGGGCTTGGGTCCATTCTTTGGCTTCTTCCCGGCAGCTTGCTTACCGGGCGCGGCAACTCCCTTGCCGTCCTTCTTGAAGTTCTTCTTACCCTTGCCTTTCTTGAACTTAGTGGTTTTATTCACCATCAACACTTGATGTTCCTTTTTGACTTCTACCTCTGCTGATTTCAGCATTGCAAATAATTCGGGAATGGTCTTTTCCATCCCCTGCATATTGAAGTTCATCACAAAGCTCTTGTAGCTCGGTGGAAGCGACTGGAGGATTCTGTCAATGACCGCGTCATCCGGGAGATTAACTCCCAGCTGAGTCAAGCGGTTATGTAACCCAGACATAGTGAGTATGTGCTCACTGACAGAACTGTTTTCCTCCATCTTACAGCTGAAGAATTTGTCGGAGACTTCATATCTCTCGACCCGGGCATGAGCTTGAAAAACCATTTTCAGCTCTTCGAACATCTCATATGCTCCATGTCTCCCAAAACGCTTTTGGAGCCCCGGCTCTAAGCTGTAAAGCATGCCGCACTGAACGAGGGAGTAGTCATCAACACGTGTCTGCCAAGCGTTCATAACGTCTTGGTTCTGTGGGACGGGTGCGTCACCTAGCGGTGCTTGTTGGACATAATCTTTCTTGGCAGCTATGAGGATGATCCTCAGGTTCCGGACCCAGTCCGTATAGTTGCTGCCATCGTCTTTCAGCTTGGTTTTCTCTAGGAACGCGTTGAAGTTGAGGACTACGTTGGCCATTTGATCTACAAGACATATTGTAAAGATTTTAGACTAAGTTCATGATAATTAAGTTCATCTAATCAAATTATACAATGAACTCCCACTTAGATAGACATCCCTCTAGTAATCTAAGTATAACATGATCCGAGTTAACTAGGCCGTGTCCGATCATCACGTGAGACGGACTAGTCAACATCGGTGAACATCTTCATGTTGATCGTATCTTCTATACGACTCATGCTCGACCTTTCGGTCTTCTGTGTTCCGAGGCCATGTCTGTACATGCTAGGCTCGTCAAGTCAACCTAAGTGTTTGCATGTGTAAATCTGTCTTACACCCATTGTATGTGAACGTTAGAATTTAACACCCGATCATCACGTGGTGCTTCGAAACAACGTACTGTCGCAACGGTGCACAGTTAGGGGGAACACTTTCTTGAAATTATTATGAGGGATCATCTTATTTACTACCGTCGTTCTAAGTAAACAAGATGCAAAACATGATAAACATCACATGCAATCAAATAATAATAGTGACATGATATGGCCAATATCACATAGCTCCTTTGATCTCCATCTTGGGGCTCCATGATCATCTTGTCACCGGCATGACACCATGATCTCCATCATCATGATCTCCATCATCATGTCTCCATGAAGTTGCTCGCCAACTATTACTTCTACTACTATGGCTAACTCGTTTAGCAATAAAGTAAAGTAATTTACATGGCGTTTCTCAATGACACGCAGGTCATACAAAAAATAAAGACAACTCCTATGGCTCCTGCCGGTTGTCATACTCATCGACATGCAAGTCGTGATTCCTATTACAATAGCATGAACATCTCATACATCACATATATATCATTCATCATTCATCACAACTTTGGCCATATCATATCACAAAGCACTTGCTGCAAAAACAAGTTAGACGTCTTCTAATTGTTGTTGCAAGTTTTACGTGGCTGAAATAGGGTTCTAGCAAGAATGTTTTCTTACCTACGTGAAACCCACAACGTGATTTGTCAACTTCTATTTACCCTTCATAAGGACCCTTTTCATCGAATCCGCTCCAACTAAAGTGGGAGAGACAGACACCCGCCAGCCACCTTATGCAACTTGTGCATGTTAGTCGGTGGAACCGGCCTCACGTAAGCGTACGTGTAAGGTTGGTCCGGGCCGCTTCATCCCACAATACCGCTGAAGCAAGATAAGACTAGTAGCGGCAAGAAAGTTGACAACATCTACGCCCACAACAAATTGTGTTCTACTCGTGCAAGAGAACTACGCATAGACCTAGCTCATGATGCCACTGTTGGGGAACGTTGCAGAAAACAAAAAAAATTCCTACGGTTTCACCAAGATCCATCTAGGAGTTCATCTAGCAACGAGTGATTGGATTGCATCTACATACCTTTGTAGATCACGCGCGAAAGCGTTCAAAGAACGGGGATGAGGAAGGTGTAATCGACGTGATCCAAATCACCGGAGATCCTAGCGCCGAACGGACGGCACCTCCGCGTTCAACACACGTACGGTCAGCATAACGTCTCCTCCTTCTTGATCCAGCAAGGGGGAAGGAGAGGTTGAGGAAGATGGCTCCAGCAGCAGCACGACGGCGTGGTGGTGATGGAGCTGCAGTACTCCGGCAGGGCTTCGCCAAGCACTATGGAGGAGGAGGAGGTGTTGGAGAGGGAGAGGGAGGCACCAAAGGCGTGGGGTGAGAAGTCCTCCATCTCCCCACTATATATAGGAGGGCCAAGGGGGGGCGCCGGCCCTAGGAGATCCAATCTCCTAGGGGGGCGGCGGCCAAGGGAGGAATCCCTCCTCCCCAAGGCACCTAGGAGGTGCCTTCCCCCTTTGGGACTCTTCCCTTCTTGAACCCTAGGCGCATGGGCCTCTTGGGGCTGGTGCCCTTGGCCCATGTAGGCCAAGGCGCACACCCCTACAGCCCATGTGGCCCCCCGGGGCAGGTGGCCCCACCCGGTGGACCCCCGGGACCCTTCCGGTGGTCCCGGTACAATATCGGTGACCCCGAAACTTGTCCCGATGCCCGAAATAGCACTTCCTATATATAATTCTTTACCTCCGGACCATTCCGGAACTCCTCGTGACGTCCGGGATCTCATCCGGGACTCCGAACAACATTCGGGTTACTGCATATACATATCCCTACAACCCTAGCGTCACCGAACCTTAAGTGTGTAGACCCTACGGGTTCGGGAGACATGTAGACATGACCGAGATCGCTCTCCGGTCAATAACCAACAGCGGGATCTGGATACCCATGTTGGCTCCCACATGCTCCTCGATGATCTCATCGGATGAACCACGATGTCGAGGATTCAATCAATCCCGTATACAATTCCCTTTGTCAATCGGTATGTTACTTGCCCGAGATTCGATCGTCGGTATCCCAATACCTCGTTCAATCTCGTTACCGGCAAGTCACTTTACTCGTACCGTAATGCATGATCCCGTGACCAGACACTTGGTCACTTTGAGCTCATTATGATGATGCATTACCGAGTGGGCCCAGTGATACCTCTCCGTCATGCGGAGTGACAAATCCCAGTCTTGATCCGTGTCAACCCAACAGACACTTTCGGAGATACCCGTAGTATACCTTTATAGTCACCCAGTTACGTTGTGACGTTTGGTACACCCAAAGCACTCCTACGGTATCCGGGAGTTACACGATCTCATGGTCTAAGGAAAAGATACTTGACATTGGAAAACTCTAGCAAACGAACTATACGATCTTGTGCTATGTTTAGGATTGGGTCTTGTCCATCACATCATTCTCCTAATGATGTGATCTCGTTATCAATGACATCTGATGTCCATAGTCAGGAAACCATGACTATCTGTTGATCAACGAGCTAGTCAACTAGAGGCTTACTAGGGACATGTTGGTGTCTATTATTCACACATGTATTACGATTTCCGGATAACACAATTATAGCATGAATAAAGACAATTATCATGAACAAGGAAATATAATAATAATGCTTTTATTATTGCCTCTAGGGCATATTTCCAACAATGGTGATACAAGTGGTATATGGATAGTAGATATGAGTATTTGTATTCTGAAATTATAAAAACAGCAAGGTAACAAACGATAAAAGTGAGCGTAAAAGGTATTGCAATGATGGTAAACAAGGCCTAGGGTTCATACTTTCACTAGTGTAAGTCCTCTCAACAATAATAACATAATTGGATCATAAAACTATCCCTCAACATGCAACAAAGAGTCACTCCAAAGTCACTAATAGCGGAGAACGAACGAAGAGATTATGGTAGGGTACAAAACCACCTAAAAGTTATTCTTTCCAATCAATCCATTGGGCTATTCCTATAATTGTCACAAACAGCCCTAGAGTTCGGACTAGAATAACACCTTAAGACACAAATCAACCAAAACCCTAATGTCACCTAGATACTCCAATGTCACCTCAAGTATCCGCGGGTATGATTATACGATATGCATCACACAATCTCAGATTCATCTATTCAACCAACACATAGAACCTCAAAGAGTGCCCCAAAGTTTCTACCGGAGAATCACGACGAAAACGTGTGCCAACCCCTATGCATAGGTTCCCAATGTCACGAAACCCGCAAGTTGGTCACTTTAACATACATCAAGTGGCACGTGGTATACCATTGTCACCATAGATATCCACGGCAAGACATACATCAAGTGTTCTCAAGTCTTTAAAGACTCAATCCGATAAGATTACTTCAA
This sequence comes from Triticum urartu, assembly GCF_003073215.2. Taxonomy (NCBI): domain Eukaryota; kingdom Viridiplantae; phylum Streptophyta; class Magnoliopsida; order Poales; family Poaceae; genus Triticum; species Triticum urartu. The sequence goes on along the minus strand of NC_053024.1, from coordinate 222,423,282 downwards.
AGGGGAAACTTGATTCATTACAAGAGAGTAGAGGGGGGAAGAAACATCATAGGATCCAAATATAATAGCAAAGCTCGCGATACATCAAGATTGTATCACCTCAAGAACACGAGAGAGAGAGAGAGATCAAACACATAGCTACTGGTACATACCCTCAGCCCCAAGGGAGAACTACCTCCTCGTCATGGAGAGCGCCGGGATGATGAAGATGGCCACCGATGAGGGTTCCCCCCTCCGGCAGGGTGCCGGAACAGGGTCCCGATTGGTTTTTGGTGGCTACGGAGGCTTCTGGCAGCGGAACTCTCGATCTATCTTGCGTTCTGGAAGTTTTAGGGTATATGGAGTTATATAGGTAGAAGAAGCACGTCAGGGGAGCCACGGGGGCCCCACGAGGCAGGGGGCGCGCCCTAGGGGGCGCACCCCCCCACCCTCGTGGACAGCTCCCGTATCTTCTGACGTGGGGTCCAAGTCCATCAGGTGTGTTTTCTTCCAAAAATAACTTCTCTAGTTGATTTCGTTCCGTTTCGACTCCGTCTGATATTCCTTTTCTTCAAAACACTGAAATAGGCATAAAACAGCAAATTTGGGCTGGGCCTCCAGTTAATAGGTTAGTCCCAAAAGTAATATAAAAGTGGATAATAAAGCCCAATATTGCCCAAAACAGTAGATAATATAGCATGGAGCAATCAAAAATTATAGATACGTTGGAGACGTATCAAGCATCCCCAAGCTTAATTCCTACTCGTCCTCGAGTAGGTAAATGATAAAAAGATAGTTTTTGATGTGGAATGCTAGTTGGCGTAATTTCAATGTAATTCTTCTTAATTGTGGCATGAATATTCAGATCCATAAGATTCAAGACAAAAGTTCATGTTGATATAAAAATAATAATACTTCAAGCATACTAACAAAGCAATTATGTCTCTTCAAAATAACATGGTCAAAGAAAGTTATCCCTACAAAATCATATAGTCTGGCTATGCTCCATCTTCACCACACAACATATTTAAATCATGCACAACCCCGATGACAAGCCAAGCAATTGTTTCGTACTTTTAATGTTCTCAAACTTTTTCAATCTTCACGCAATATATGAGCGTGAGCCATGGACATAGCACTATAGGTGGAATAGAATGGTGATTGTGGAGAAGACAAAAAGGGAGAAGATAGTCTCACATCAACTAGGCGTATCAACGGGCTATGGAGATGCCCATCAATAGATATCAATGTGAGTGAGTAGGGATTGCCATGCAACGGATGCACTAGAGCTATGAATGTATGAAAGCTCAACAAAAGAAACTAGTGGGTGTGCATCCAACTCGCTTGCTCACGAAGACCTAGGGCATTTTGAGAAATCCCATCATTTGAATATACAAGCCAAGTTCTATAATGAAAGATTCCCACTAGTATATGAAAGTGACAACATAGGAGACTCTCTATCATGAAGATCATGGTGCTACTTTGAAGCACAAGTGTGGTAAAAGGATAGTAGCATTGTCCCTTTTATTTTTTTATTTGGCCTTTCCTTTTTTTATTTTGCCTTTATTTTTTTTATTTGGCCTTTCTTTTTTATGGCCTTTTGGGGGGGGGGGACAATGCTCTATTGAATGATGATCATCACACTTCTATTTATTTACAACTCAATGATACAACTCGATACTAGAACAAGTTGACTCTATATGAATGCCTCCGGCGGTGTACCGGGATATGCAATGAATCAAGAGTGACAAGTATGAAAGAATTATGAACGGTGGCTTTGCCACAAATACAATGTCAACTACATGATCATGCTAAGTAATATGACAATGATGAATGTGTCATGATGAACGGAATGGTGGAAAGTTGCATGGCAATATATCTCGGAATGGCTATGGAAATGCCATAATAGGTAGGTATGGTGGCTGTTTTGAGGGAGGTATATGGTGGGTTTATGGTACCGGCGAAAGGTGCGCGGTACTAGAGAGGCTAGCAAGGGTGGAAGGGTGAGAGTGTGTATAATCCATTGACTCAACATCAGTCATAAAGAACTCACATACTTATTGCAAAAATCCATTAGTCATCGAAACAAAGTACTACGCGCATGCTCCTAGGGGGATAGATTGGGAGGAAAAGACCATCGCTCGTCCGGGACCGCCACTCATAAGGAAGACAATCAATAAACACCTCATGCTCCGACTTCGTTACATAACGGTTCACCATACGTGCATGCTACAGGAATCACAAACTTCAACACACAAGTATCTCTCAAATTCACAACTACTCAACTAGCATGACTCTAATATCACCATCTCCATATCTCAAAACAATCATCAAGCATCAAACTTCTCATAGTATTCAACACACTCATAAGAGAATTTTATTATTCTTGAATACCTAGCATATTAGGACTTTAAGCAAATTACCATGCTATTAGGACTCTCAAAATAATATAAGTGAAGCATGATAGTTCATCTATTTCTTCAAAATAAAACTACCACCATGCTCTAAAAGATATAAGTGAAGCACTAGAGCAAATGACAAACTACTCCGAAAGATATAAGTGAAGATCAATGAGTAGTCGAATAATTATGCAACTATGTAAGACTCTCTAACATTTAATAATTTCAGATCTTGGTATTCTATTCAAACAGCAAGCAAAGTAAAATAAAATTACATCTAGTAATAGCAAACATCATGTGAAGAAGCAAAACCTTAGGATCAACCGATACTAACCGATAATTGTTGAAGAAGAAAGGTGGGATGCCAACCGGGGCATCCCCAAGCTTAGATGCTTGAGACTTCTTGAAATATTATCTTTGGGTGCCTTGGGCATCCCAAAGCTTGAGATTTTGTGTCTCCTTAATTCCTCTCATATCATGGTCTCCCTAAATCTCAAAAGCTTCATCCACACAAAACTCAACAAGGACTCGTGAGATAAGTTAGTATAAATCATTGCCAAAACCTTATCATACTCTACTGTAGCAAATCACTAAAATTATTATTCAACATTGCATACTAAATGCCTATGCATATTTAATAGTCCTATACTCAAATATAATAATTAAAGAAGCAAACATATGCAAACAATGCAGACATAACAGCAATCTGTCTAAACAGGATAGTCTGTAAAGAATGCTGCAACATCCATACTTCCCTAGCTCCAAAAATTATAAAAGAAAATTCCCACTGTATTAAATTTATCAGAGCTTAATATGCAAAAGGTTTCAACATTTTATCACATTCTGACTTTTCTAGGGAATTATTGCAACAGCGGTAAACTTTCTGTTTTCAAACAGCAACATGTATACTTGTAACATAGACATAGTAAGGGCTATCAATGCCACTTTTATTGAAATAAAAGATGCAAAACATTGTTATAAATAACATCAAGAAAATCCTAATAAAATAAATTGACGCTCCAAGCAAAACACATATCATGTGGCGAATAAAAATATAGCTCCAAGTAAAGTTACCGATGAACGAATACGAAAGAGGGGAAGCCTTCCGGGGCATCCCCAAGCTTAGGCTCTTGGATATCCTTGAATATTACCTTGGGGTGCCTTGGGAATCCCCAATCTTAGGCTCTTTCCACTCCTTATTCCATAGTCCATCGAATCCTTACCCAAAACTTGAAAACTTCACAACACAAAACTTAACAGAAAACTCGTAAGCTCCGTTAGTATAAGAAGATAAATCACCACTTCAAGGTAATGTAATGAACTCATTATTTATTTATATTGGTGTTAACCCTACTGTATTCCAACTTCTATATGGTTTATAAACTATTTTACTAGCCATAGATTCATCAAAATAAGCAAACAACACACGAAAAACAGAATCTATCAAAAACAGAACAGTCTGTAGTAATCTGGATCAAACGTATACTTATGGAACTCATAAAATTCTCAAATAAATTGCTGGACCTGAGTAATTTATCTATTAATCATCTGCAAAAAGAATTAACTAAATATCACTCTCCAAATAAAAATGACAGCAGTTCTCGTGAGCGCTAAAGTTTCTGTTTTTTACAGCATGATCAACAAGACTTTCCCCAAGTCTTCCCAAAGGTTCTACTTGGCACAAACACTAATTAAACACATAAAACCACATCTAAACAGAGGATAGATAAATTATTTATTACTAAACAGTAACAAAAAGCAAGGAACTAAAATAAAATTGGGTTGCCTCCCAACAAGCGCTATCGTTTAATGCCCCTAGCTAGGCATGATGATTTCAATGATGCTCACATAAAAGATAAGAATTGAAACATAAAGAGAGCATCATGAAGAATATGACTAGCACATTTAAGTCTAACATACTTCCTATGCATAGGGATTTTGTGATCAAACAACTTATGAGAACAATAATCAACTAGCATAGGAAGGTAACACAAGCATAACTTCAAAACTTTAAGCACATAGAGAGGAAACTTGATATTATTGCAATTCCTACAAGCATATGTTCCTCCCTCATAATAATTTTCAGTAGCATCATAAATGAATTCAACAATATAACCAGCACCTAAAGCATTCTTTTCATGATCTACAAGCATAGAAAATTTACTACTCTCCACATAAGCAAAATTCTTCTCATGAATAATAGTGGGAGCAAACTCAACAATATAACTATCATGTGATTGAAAATTAAGATCAAGATGACAAAGTTCACTGTTATTATTATTCTTCAAAGCATACGTGTCATCACAATAATCATCATATATAGGAGGCATGCTTTCATCATAATAAATTTGCTCATCAAAACTTGGGGGACAAAAAATATCATCTTCATCAAACATAGCTTCCCCGAGCTTGGGCTTTGCATATCATTAGCATCATGGATATTCAAGGAATTCATACTAACAACATTGCAATCATGCTCATCATTCAAATATTTAGTGCCAAACATTTTATAGATTTCTTCTTCTAGCACTTGAGCACAATTATCCTTTCCATCATACTCACGAAAGATATTAAGAAGGTGAAGCGTATGAGACAAACTCAATTCCATTTTTTATAGTTTTCTTTTATAAACTAAACTAGTGATAAAATAAGAAACTAAAAGACTCAATTGCAAGATCTAAAGATATGCCTTCAAGCACTCACCTCCCCGGCAACGGCGCCAGAAAAGAGCTTGATGTCTACTACACAACCTTCTTCTTGTAGACGTTGTTGGGCCTCCAAGTGCAGAGGTTTGTAGGACAGTAGCAAATTTCCCTCAAGTGGATGACCTAAGGTTTATCAATCCGTAGGAGGCGTAGGGTGAAGATGGTCTCTCTCAAGCAACCCTGCAACCAAGTAACAAAGAGTCTCTTGTGTCCCCAACACACCCGATACAATGGTAAATTGTATAGGTGCACTAGTTCGGCGAAGAGATGGTGATACAAGTGGTATATGGATAGTAGATATGAGTATTTGTAATCTGAAATTATAAAAACAGCAAGGTAACAAATGATAAAAGTGAGCGTAAACGGTATTGCAATGATGGTAAACAAGGCCTAGGGTTCATACTTTCACTAGTGTAAGTCCTCTCAACAATAATAACATAATTGGATCATAAAACTATCCCTAAACATGCAACAAAGAGTCACTCCAAAGTCACTAATAGCGGAGAACGAACGAAGAGATTATGGTAGGGTACGAAACCACCTCAAAGTTATTCTTTCCAATCAATCCGTTGGGCTATTCCTATAATTGTCACAAACAGCCCTAGAGTTCGTACTAGAATAACACCTTAAGACACAAATCAACCAAAACCCTAATGTCACCTAGATACTCCAATGTCACCTCAAGTATCCGTGGGTATGATTATACGATATGCATCACACAATCTCAGATTCATCTATTCAACCAACACATAGAACCTCAAAGAGTGCCCCAAAGTTTCTACCGGAGAATCACGACGAAAACGTGTGCCAACCCCTATGCATAGGTTCCCAATGTCACGAAACCCGCAAGTTGGTCACTTTAACATACATCAAGTGGCACGTGGTATCCCATTGTCACCACAGATATCCACGGCAAGACATACATCAAGTGTTCTCAAGTCTTTAAAGACTCAATCCGATAAGATTACTTCAAAGGGGAAACTCGATTCATTACAAGAGAGTAGAGGGGGGAAGAAACATCATAGGATTCAAATATAATAGCAAAGCTCGCGATACATCAAGATTGTATCACCTCAAGAACACAAGAGAGAGATCAAACACATAGCTACTGGTACATACCCTTAGCCTCGAGGGAGAACTACTCCCTCCTCATCATGGAGAGCGCCGGGATGATGAAGATGGCCACCGGTGAGGGTTCCCCCCTCCGGCAGGGTGCCGGAACAGGGCCCCGATTGGTTTTTGGTGGCTACGGAGGCTTCTGACGGCGGAACTCGTGATCTATCTTGCGTTTTGGAAGTTTTAGGGTATATGGAGTTATATAGGCAGAAGAAGCACATCAGGGGAGCCACGGGGGCCCCACGAGGCAGGGGGCGCGCCCTAGGGGGGGCGCGCCCCCCACCCTCGTGGGCAGCTCCCGTATCTTCTGACGTGGGGTCCAAGTCCATCAGGTGTGTTTCCTTCCAAAAATAACTTCTCCAGTTGATTTCGTTCCGTTTCGACTCCGTCTGATATTCCTTTTCTTCAAAACACTGAAATAGGCATAAAACAGCAAATCTGGGCTGGGCCTCTGGTTAATAGGTTAGTCCCAAAAGTAATGTAAAAGTGGATAATAAAGCCCAATATTGCCCAAAACAGTAGATAATATAGCATGGAGCAATCAAAAATTATAGATACGTTGAAGACGTATCAATTTGCTCCTCTTCCAGCCCAGAACCCCAGCTGCCGGCATTCTCCCTCTTTATGTAAACCTTGTAAAATAAGAGAGAATAGGCATAAGTATTGTGACATAATGTGTAATAACATCCCATAGTGCAATAAATATTGATATAAAAGCATGATGCAAAATGGACGTATCACATATCTACTTTTCCAAACACTTTTGCCCTTGTTTTGAACTCTAACTTGCATGATTTGAATGGAATTAACCTGGACCGACGTTGTTTTCAGCAGAATTGCCATGATGTTATTTTTGTGCAGAAATAAAAATTCTCGGAATGACCTGAAAATCAACGGAGAATATTTTTGGAATATATAAAAAATACTGGCGAAAGAATCAACGTCAGGGGGCCCACACCCTGTCCACGAGGGTGGGGGCGCGCCTACCCCCCTGGGCGCGCCCCCTACCTCGTGGGCCCCCTGATGCTCCACCGACCTCAACTCCAACTCCATGTATTCATGTTCGGGGAGAAAAAAAATCAAGGAGAAGGATTCATCGCGTTTTACGATACGGAGCCGCCGTCAAGCCCTAATCTCTCTCGGGAGGGCTGATCTGGAGTCCGTTCGGGGCTCCGGAGAGGGGAATCAGTCGCCATCGTCATCATCAACCTTCCTCCATCACCAATTTCATGATGCTCATCGCCGTGCGTGAGTAATTCCATCGTAGGCTTGCTAGACGGTGATGGGTTGGATGATATTTATCATGTAATGGAGTTAGTTTTGTTAGGGTTTGATCCCTAGTATTCATTATGTTCTAAGATTGATGTTGCTATGACTTTGCTATGCTTAATGCTTGTCACTAGGGCCCGAGTGCCATGATTTCAGATCTGAACCTATTATGTTTTCATGAATATATGTGAGTTCTTGATCCTATCTTACAAGTCAATAGTCACCTACTATGTGTTATGATCCGGTAACCCCGAAGTGACAATAATCGGGACCACTCCCGGTGATGACCGTAGTTTGAGGAGTTCATGTATTCACTAAGTGTTAATGCTTTGGTCTGGTACTCTATTAAAAGGAGGCATTAATATCCCTTAGTTTCCAATAGGACTCCGCTGCCACGGGAGGGTAGGACAAAAGATGTCATGCAAGTTCTTTTCCATAAGCACGTATGACTATATTCGGAATACATGCCTACATTACATTAATGAAGTGGAGCTAGTTCTGTGTCACCCTATGTTATAACTGTTGTATGAGGAATTGCATCCGACATAATTATCCATCAATGATCCATTGCCTACGAGCTTTTCACATATTGATCTTTGCTTAGTTACTTTACCATTGCTACTGTTACAATCACTACAAAACCAATACTATTACTTTTGCCACTGCTACCGTTACTTCCATATTACTTTGCTACTAAATACTTTGCTGCAGATATTAAGTCTTTCAGGTGCGGTTGAATTGACAACTCAACTGTTAATACTTGAGAATATTCTTTGGCTCCCCTTGTGTCGAATCAATAAATTTGGGTTGAATACTCTACCCTCGAAAACTGTTGTGATCCCCTATACTTGTGGGTTATCAACCACGTGCAAGCATGGGACGAGAGGAGGTATTGCAAAGACGGCGAGAGGAGAGTGGCTGACTTGATCGCCTCCCGCGGGGACCACATGAAGTGGTATGACGATGGTGTCAAGTACCGTATACGCCTGAGGCCGCAGTGGAAGGAAGACGATATCGTCGAATTGGAGAAGAATGACAGTGAGGACAAAGCATACCGTGGCAGGCTCGGAGATCTCGAAGGTGATTTCAAGGAGTATGCGCCCCTGATGAACAGAGTGGTAAGTGGTGTTCTCATTTAATTTGAGCTATGAGCGGTTGGGTGAAAACTTGGCCTTTAACATAATGCTTAATGTGCAGGCTTCGGAGCTCAACAGAAGCATTATTGATGGCTCGAACCGTGGAATCCAACACCAAGATGAAGGATACGATGAAGGTAACATCAAGCTTCCTTACCCATGTTATACTATTACAGAAGCTTACCGCCGTGAACCCTGGGCACACTTGAGTTGATCCTTATTATGTTTTTGGTTGTTTACTATCGTAGAAATTCATGACCCGTTGTCATAAGATAGTGGGTATGCTTGGGTGCGCTCACGCGGCCAGCGTCCATGATCCTGCTCATGGAGGGGCGATGCGTGCCTTCGCTTCATCGCGCCACGCCGGTGGAGCCTCATCATCTCGTGTTGTTGAGCAGCAAGATGGAGAAGATCATGAGGAAGAGGAAGAAGAAATGGAGGAGGAAGAGGAAGAGGAGGAGGACGAGGAGGAAGAGGAAGAGGAGGAGGAGTATGACCACGATGACGGGCCTCCACCGACGCAACCAAGCCAGGGGAAGAGGGTATCTCATCCACACCAAGATGTTTTGAGCCCATCCCCGTTTCAGAGACCGGTTCCTCGTCGTCGCACGAAGAAGCCGGACGAAACCCGCTCGAAGAGAAACGAGGAGCGTACCGCAAAGAGGGGCAGGAGCAAGTGATAGGTCATGTTAGTGATGTCGTTTTAGTGCAACTTGTCGTGAGCAAGAACTTGTATGCTATGCTAGTGATGTCTATTTGATACCTTTAAGCTTTGTTGCGATGTCGTTTTGCTACTTTCAAACTATGTTGAACCTATTTGACATGTCAATTTGCTACGTACAATGTGTGAGACCATCATATTTGCTATCTACAATGTGTGGACCATCATATTTGCTATCTAATTGTTGTGTTGTTTATATTTTTGTCACCGAAAGGACCAAAGAAGTTGTGTAAAAAATAAGTGACAGACACCCTACCACCGAGAAGCATGCGGTAGGGTCAGCCACCCTACTGCCAAGCATAAAGGCGGTAGGGTGTGGTACCCTACCGCCAGAGGAAATGCATTCCTCATCACAGAACTGAGTGCCATGCGCGCGGCCCTGCCGCTGAGCCCTACGGCGGTAGGGTGTGGTACCCTAACGCCTGGGGAAACACATTTCTCGTCACAGCACCGATGGCGTGCGACCCTACCGCCGTGACCTGTGACGGTAACCTTAGCTAGCCTATCGCCGCGACCTGTGGCGGTAGGACCATTACGCCACGTGGCCTCAATGCGGCTGGTTGACGGCGGCCGCCGTTAACCTACTGCCCACCTCTAGTGGCGGTAGCCCGTATATGCCTACCGCCGTGATCCCTGACAATGGCAAAATGGTCAGATTAAAAAAAAATAGGGCTTGATCCTGAAATTCTTTGCTAAAAGGGTCAAAACATGAGAAATTGCCGTGGTGGGATAGTGTTGACGATAGCCGCCTAATTGCGCTTGTGTCCCGTCGTCGTTTCCTGGGGTAAAGCTGAGCTGAAAACAACGTACATACGTGCGTGCTCCGCCGAACCATCCGAGAATCCGAGGCCCGTGACGAGGACAGGACCCGGCCAGTAGGAAGCGAGTCAATGCACGGGTCCGGTGGTCGGTCCGTCCATCCCATCCCCTGGAAGGCTGGAATGGGTGATGGCGCTGCCCGTCACCGGAAGGCAGCCGGGCCGCTGCTGGCTCATATGGGAGCCGATATAATGGAAGCGGGAGATCGTACGTTGTTATTGACCAATGACCAGAGACGGAAAGTCGATCTCATTCATTCGTATCCGTGGACGGCCGAACTGAGATCGCACGGGAAATGCGACCTTCCTGCGGAAAAGAAAGGGATTGGCCTGGGCCGGCGTCCCGTCCCAGTAGTTAATCCCAATCCCGGGATATGAGGCACAGCCATGCACGCATGCTTGGGCATCAACGCCGAACCACAAAGTTGAGAAACCGGTGCCTGCACCGGCCGTGCTCCGGTGGCGGTGGGAGCCGGGGAATCTACGTACGCGTTGCGGTTGCGCCGACGGTGCCCGCGACGGTCCGACGGGATGAGAACGAGAGAAAAACATGTGTGCGCGTCTGGTCAAGCTTCCCTGTCTGCCAGGGTAGTTCAGCATGCTAGCTGTGGTAGCAGGACTAGTCGTGCAGATGCGAGGGGGCCGTGGCTCTTTTGCAATTGATTGCTTGCTTGGACTTTCTACACTAAACACCTCTTTCAATTCAAAGTTTATGTTGCAAAATAATACCACCTCCGTCTAGGTGAATAAGTCATTCACGTAGTTCTAGACCATCGATTTGAGGAATTAAATATGCGTTATATGTCATAAAAGTATATCATTAAATTTCTACATGGATGTAGTTTCTAAATATATATTTTTTATCACATATAATGTATATTTAGATAGTTAAATCGTCGACCTAGAACTACGCGAACGACTATTCGCCGAAACAGAGGTAGTATACTGTACGTAGTAGCGCCAGATATAGAAAGAGATTTAACATCCTGATCAATCTCCAGTTCCTAGTCTATTCTATTCTATTCAAATCAAATCAGATCAAGGGGCTGTTCCATGTTCGTTGAGGACGAGTGGGACGGAACACCGTGCTGTTTTTCCCGTGACGGTGGCCGGTGGGTGCAGTGCAGGCGTGCGGCGCAGGAGATACCCAGCCTAGCCAGGCGAGGACAACGTGGCCCTTTGGCGAGGCAGGACGGACGGGCCCACACGTGACCGTCGGCTGGCCCACTTGCCGCCACTGACATGCGGGGCCCAGCGGAGGGACAGCTAGGAGAGGACACAGGAGGACCAACCTCGGCGGCTCCGGCCGCTCTTTTGTTCCACGGTCGCCGTCGGTGGGTCGGGCGCGTTGTGATTCTTCGCTCCTCTGTCATCGCGTGGGGCCCCGTTTGATCTTCTGGTTAGAGAAGAAGGGTGGGGCCCGTTGCTAGATGGCGCACGTGGGGGAGCCTCCCGGCCGTGCTGCGCTGGGATGGCTGGCCCCCGCTCCGGGCTGGACGGTTGTTGTGTGCTTGTATTTTGGGTTAGGTGCGCTCCTTTGAGTAGAAAAAAAAATAGAATTGCGAACGAATTAAAGCCTTTGTGTTTTTAGAAAAACTAATAATAATGTACGTGCAATGCACGTTTATATTAGATAGGATATTAATTGTATGTTATATTAGGTAAGATATATCTGTTGCACGTTGGTATTTGGGAAGATATCAATTACTTTTTCGCGGGAATTGTAGGATATTAATTACATGACAGATTTCAAAGAATAGCGTTGAGTCAAAACGTGTTTATAATCAATGTCAGTGATGGGTAATTAGAGCGTTAAACATGTTTGGTGCTCAACATTGGAGCGATTTGAACCGCTAGATAACATGATTTGACAGTCAAAATGATCTGGATCTGCCCATTTTGAGTTTTTTTATATTGGTATAGATTATCGATCCATTCATGAAACATTAAGCTAGTACAAATAACACAATAAGCAGTGAGAATTGCATCCATATCCGTATACCACCGACGACTACAAATACTAGAGCGCGCCGCTGTCATCAACCATCCCTCATCGGACTCAGCTAAACCTTGTTGTGTTACACATTCGTTAAGTCATGGCACTAAGGCCTTAAAGGCCGATGAAGAGAAGCGTACATCGGAAGGATCCAACCAGAACACACACACAAACACGGACAAAACGAAGACCGGAGACAACTAGATCCACCTAAAACAAACGCCGACCGCGAGATCTGCCAGGGACACACCTCCACACGCCCTCCGACGACGCTAGACGGACCACCGGGATGGGGGGGGGCCTTATTCCATCTTCAGAGAGCCGTTGTTGCCTCGTCTTTCTAAGCAGGACACAAACCCTGAACAACCTAAACGTGGGCGATGATTTCCTCCTCCCCATAAAAAACTCTCACGATATTAGAAGCATGATTGGTTTGATGCCAAAATTTGACATGCCAACATTTTGCAAATGCCATGGCTAGTGCTTGGTTGGTTACCATGTTTACTTGCCAATTTGGCAACTTTTGATATTGCCAAATGTTGGCTTGCCAAGTATTGGCAATACCAAATGTTGACATCAAAACCAGATATCCTCTAGGTTTCCTCCTCCTCCTCCCGTCGGTCCGCCTCGCCTCTGATGGCCTCTAGGCCGCGGAGGTGCGGAGGACCTCGGGCCCCGCGGACTGAAGGGACCATGCTTTGTGTGAGGTTCGATACCTTGGTTGGGGCGATGTGAAGGTGGCTACGCCCCCCCTGTAGGAATAATGTCTCCCATGTTTGATCCCCGTTCCAATGGCGCGTCTAACGTCATCAAATGTGTGTGTGTGTGTGCGCGCGCGCGTTTCCTTCGAATCTCACGGGATTAATTGGGTGTCCATCTTCGGAGGGTTTGTTTGGATCCAAGCTTCATTCATGTGTTTGCAGGTTTGATCCTTCTGATTTATGACTCTCTTCATCGGTAATGGTTGATGCTCTGGTGGCGCTGGTCCTGTGGAGCCTTACCACAACTTCCCAATTGTGTACTACAACAAGCTTTGCTCGGCTTCCGTGAGTGAGGAGTGATGACGATCGCGTGCCTTTGACAACTCCAGTCCTTATAGTCGTCAAGAGATGGTCTGAACCTGGTTGTCATTTTTGTTACCTCTAGTGTTCTCTATATTGTCATGATTGATTAGGAACAAATCGAAAGTTTCCCCCGCAAAAAGTAAAACAAAAACAATAGAAATAATCAAGCTATGCAAATTGACCAGTCGAGTCAGATGTGGTATAGAAGGCAACCAACCAATGTATAAATTTGACCGATGAACGCCCAAAGTTGCCTAATGTTTAATATTGGTGGAACACAATAATTTCCCTCTTTATTTACGGGTTTGACTCTTGGATGATACTATTCTTTTTTCCCTTCTTCCTTATCCGTAAAAATGCCTATTTTTAAGGCGTGCACGATGATGATATCTTAGAAGTGTCATGTAGGATAAATATTAAGATGGAGGACAGAGAAACAATAAGAACAATGCATACGTTCTCTTAATTAAGAGATGATATCTTAGCAACTATATCACGCACCACATATTTAGGGAATCTAGTTATTAAAGATAAAACTAAAAAATAACCCATTGTACATAATTTTCCTCCTCCCCATGTGAAATGGCGGTGAGCTTGGGATAAAATTGTCTTATCAGCCACTATACATGCCCTCGGTGCACGCCATTAGCCCTAAAATCATATGTCGTGGAGAGAATTGTTATATGAGAGCCGTGGATAGCATTATAATTTAATCAGATCATTTTCCAAGCTAAATATGATCCTATCCAAGTTTTGTGGAGCTAAAGCTTGGCTACCCTAGTTTGACCAACAACCCTTGTCGCCGCAAAAACATAATCGCACACAAGGCTTCACATTTCTCTAGTGAACCCCTCCCATCTCTGTCCCCTTTGCGCTGCCCCTCTCCCTCTATATAAGCGTCTGCCTCGCTAGAATAAAATCCCCCATATCGTCGTTGCTGGAAATATGCCATAAAGACAATAATAAAGTATTGTTTTTCCATGTTCATAATTAATGTTTATTTTTATGTGCTATAATTACAATGATTATTGAATGCAAGATCTAAAGGAAAACTCAGTTGCATGTGTGGAAACATAAACACCATATAGATCCCTAGTCCCGCCTCTAAGACTAGCACATGTATTGCACATTACCATGTTTCTGTGATCATCTGCATTATTAAAGTAGTAAGGATGTAATTAGTAATGAGAACACATTGTTGGTTGAACAATGGTCTTGGATAAACCCAAATTATGATATATTGAGAGATCTCATCATAACTTAGTCATCACTATTATCATATTATATGTTAACATTTACTCATGACCTTAAACCACGAGAATATCATAAGCCTGCATACCAAATAGTTACATTGGGGGTTTCCAAACTTTGCCTTAACCGGGAGATCATAAATGTAGTTTACGAGTACACCGAAAAACATGTCAAGGTTCCCGTGACTAGGAGATCATAAATGTAGATTTTGTCCTGGACGATGAAGTGTTGCTGAACACCTACTTCCATACGTGTGGATATCATGGAGGGGGCGTCTACTTCAAATCTTGATCGGTGAAAAAATTCTCATGGTTGGGAGCTATAACCTAGTTGCGGGAATCGATGAATCATCACCAACATCTTCTTCCTCGCTACTGTGTTGTTGTTGGTCAAATTGATCTAACATGTCATCTTCATAATGTTTATGGGTGTGATTGTACGGTATGTTGTTGTTGTGTAGTATGGAAGAGGTAGGCGAATACGGATTGTGAGACAGAGGAAGAGGATCAGGGTGTGGCCAACGGCTGGGTCGGCACCATCTTAGCTTGATGTACTAGCCATGCGGTGGCAGCCCCGAAACGCAAGAGCTCTCGCCCATGTTGCTCGACGTCGTGGGCTAAGTAGTTCCAGGCGGCAGTGTCGAGTCCCTCAGTTGTTCACGTCTGTGACCTCGGGGAAGTTTTGTAGGAGGCACATCTTCTCTGCTGCTCACGAGATTGGGAGAGATGGGGTCGGCGACGCCGAATGCTTTGCGGTGACCAGATTGAGAGTGAGTAGGGTTAGGGGATCGATTGGTGTGTTTGGGAGAGAGAAGCGCGACTTGACGGGCTCTCGGCCGGTTTAATGCTTTTTTCTTTCGGTGAAAACCCGAGGCAAGAGAGGACACGCCGAGAACCGATCGTGGCTCGGAGTAAGACAAGAGACAAAACCTTGCATTCTTTTTAAGTAGCAGAGATTATGAAACAACATTTTCTTCTTCATTTATTACCATGGCTTTTACTGAGCCTCTCTTATCCGTAACAAGAAGATCCAACTCTATTTCAAGGATGAGGCTGTTCTTACCCGCAAAAGAAGGCTGAGACTGTTCTCTCACCCCTTCTACCTTATCCGTAAAAAAACCCTATTTTTAGTGCTCGCAATTAGCCTAAAACATTTGTCTTGGAGAGAAATCCATATCTCAGCCGTGTGGCACAGGCCATCAGATTCAGTTTCCAGGATAAATCTGATCCTATCCGAGTTTTGACTAGGCAAGAGCTGGTTAACGGGCCAAGATTACACCGCCGTGGTCAATCGACGACCCTCGCCGCCGCACAAGGCTCCGCATTTCCCCCGTGATCCCCTCCCATCTCCCGATCTCCGGCCCCGTCCTGCCCCCGCTCCCTCTATATAACCGCCCGCCTCGCCACCTCACCGGAAGAAACCCCCCCTTCCATTCCTCCTCCCCTCCTTGTCCCACCCTCTCTCTCCCTCTCCCTCTCCCTCCGTCCGTCTGCCCGTCCGCGCGCGCTCTGTGCGTTCTTGGGGAGGGGGGAAATGGCGGCGAAGCGCGAGCTGGTGGTCAGCTTCGGGGAGATGCTGATAGACTTCGTGCCGACGGTGGCCGGGGTGTCGCTGGCGGAGGCGCCGGCCTTCGTCAAGGCGCCCGGGGGCGCCCCCGCCAACGTCGCCATCGCCGTCGCGCGCCTCGGCGGCGCCGCCGCCTTCGTCGGCAAGCTCGGCGACGACGAGTTCGGCCGCATGCTCGCCGGCATCCTCCGCGACAACGGCGTCGACGCCGGCGGCGTCGTCTTCGACTCGGGCGCGCGCACCGCGCTCGCCTTCGTCACGCTCCGCGCCGACGGGGAGCGCGAGTTCATGTTCTACCGCAACCCCAGCGCCGACATGCTCCTCACCGCCGACGAGCTCAAGGTCGACGTCATCAAGAGGGTACGCTCCCGCCCCGAATCACCATCACACCACCTACTAGATTCTCTCCCTTCCGTGCGATCTCGTCATGCCGTTTCTTGCCCCGTCCCCCGACCGCGCGTGATCTGGGGGAACCAGCTCGATCCCGTCGACCGTAGTGGAGTGAATCTTCGCCCGGTTTCTTGGATCTGGACGCCGGCGCTAGGTTTCTTGTGCCGATTCGGTGCGCATTAGGTGGCGGCGGCTGGAATTTTCCCTTGTCCTGTTCCTGCACCTAATAAAGGTGT
Organism: Triticum urartu; assembly: GCF_003073215.2. Taxonomy (NCBI): domain Eukaryota; kingdom Viridiplantae; phylum Streptophyta; class Magnoliopsida; order Poales; family Poaceae; genus Triticum; species Triticum urartu. Next base: position 222,406,636 of record NC_053024.1, on the reverse strand, counting down.
CCTTTTCGTTTCGTGTAATTCGGGTGCGCATGGGCGCTGAATCTTCCGTGGAATCCAGACATTCCTTGGCAAATAAGGCGCCTTTGGTGCTCGTCTTGGGCGGATCTTGTTGCGCCTTCTGGTTGGTACTTGTTCCTTTGCTGGATCTGATCATGCGATGCACCCTCACTGACGTGCATCAAATCGGGGGGTGGCAAAATAGCTAATCTTGGGATGGCCGTTATATATGAAACAAATCATTTTTGTGGTTCTTGGATCCATCGGCCGGCCAGGCCGGCCGGCCAAGTATGATACATTACGAATCCGTGTGATGCACAATAATTTAGAGTGTCCGCTGGTGACAGATAGATCAGTTCTTGTCTTGGTTAGTAGAACTTATGAAAAATATTTGCATATTAGTATTAGGTGTTTTGTACTGTCAGACTGCCGTAATTTTAGAATTGTGCATGTCAGGTGAGCTTGGGTTCCTTTCTATGTAGTATAATTTTGTGACCCAGAACTGCCACATATCTGGTGGACCTAGATGTTTCAACTTTTTTATTGGTAAATTTGTGCTCTGCATGCAGAATTTATAAGAAAGTGTTCCAACTCTAACCTAGTATCAATTTGCATTGCAGAGTCTGTACTGAACTGTTAATTTGTTGTTTTGTTGTGAAATTTTCTGTACTGCAATGTTTTATTTCTTTGAGGGAAAATGTCTCACAACTTGTGATGCACCCAGGCTGCAGTCTTCCACTATGGATCAATAAGCTTGATTGCCGAGCCTTGCCGGACAGCGCATCTGCACGCCATGAAGGTTGCCAAAGAGGCCGGCGCGCTTCTCTCGTATGACCCGAACCTGAGGGAGGCATTGTGGCCATCCCTTGAGGAGGCTCGCACCAAGATCTTGAGCATCTGGGACCAGGCAGACATTGTCAAGGTCAGCGAGGTCGAGCTCGAGTTTTTGACTGGCATCAACTCGGTGGAGGACGATGTCGCCATGAAGCTGTGGCGCCCTACCTTTAAGCTCATGCTTATCACTCTTGGAGATCAAGGATGCAAGTACTATACCAAGGTATGTCTGATGAAATCCATGTTTTGTTGCTATGTTCTAGAACTTTTGCACAATTACCATTCAGACTTGCATGACTTAGTATGTAATTGACACTTGATCTTTGTTGCATTTGATTGTAGGATTTCCGTGGAGCTGTCCCATCCTACAAGGTACAGCAAGTCGATACGACAGGTGCTGGTGATGCATTTATTGGTTCTCTGCTCCGAAAAATTGTCCAGGATCCATCGGCATTGCAAGTAAGCTTGCCTGCAAACACCTCCATACTAGTTTCAATTTATATTTATATATACCTGTATAACCTTGGTGGTTGACTAATTCCATATCTGGTGGTTGCCGCAGGATAAGACAAAGCTTGAGGGGGCGATCAAATTTGCCAATGCATGTGGAGCAATCACCGCCACGAAGAAAGGGGCAATCCCTTCGTTGCCCAAGGAAGACGAGGTGTTGCGGCTGATGGAGAAGGCGTAGACGCGGCTTATGATTTCCAGTAGCTTCGAATTCTGCAAATTGTATTGTAAGCTGTTCTGGATCTCAGGAGCAAGGTGTACTCCTCCCAGGATACCCCTGCCTTTTTGTTTGCTCCCCTTTATGGAAGGGTTTTTGTTTTGGAATTCTTCTTATCTGAATAAGCAGGTCCTTCAATATTACCGTGTCATTTCTGTACCAAGTCCTTGATGGTAGTGTTCATTTTTCCTTGTTCTGTCATGTTATTTGGGTTCCAACTGTATTGGGAATTTGTGGTGTAGCCCCTGAGGTGGTTTCTGTTCTCAATTTTTGACAAACGAAACGCATGTACAACGCTGATATGTGATTTTGCGAAAAGTGTTGTGATGCTCCTGGCAAGTAATATTTCAGCCGTGGCGGATGATATTTGAATCAACTGCTCTGAAATCTTGATAAGTAAATTCTGTTGATTGGCCGCATCTCTGTTCCGTTTCTGAGCTTATTTTGGATGCTGAAAATGTGTTATCTTGTAACCTTACTGTGCTATTGCCTGAAGTGGATGGTTGCTGAGGCATATGTGCTGTATTTGCTGGGCATTTTCATATGGTTGCTTTCTTGTTTAGTTGACGCAGATCCAGAAAGTTAGAAGTACTTTGCACTTTACCAATTTTTTATGTGAAGTTTGAAGTGCAATAAAGGAAGCAAAAAAGTTGCAAAGAACCTTAGACGGCACGTTCCCAAAGCTATAGGCTGCTTTAACTTTACATTATATGATGATTATTTATTCGCTGCTTGTATAGTATATACTTTAGGTAGGTGTTTTGACTGATTAGAGGATTATCATGTTGTTTTGGACCATACCACTTCCAGGCATTGATTCCAGGGGACAAGATCTATAGTTCTGAAGAAGCAAACACTCGATGGATGTTTGTATGTTTTTCGTTCCTATTTAAGCTGATTTATTGACCAACGAAAAATTATCTCCTCTACATACGAACCAATAGAAAACAGGCTATGTTTTGTTCTAATAAGGAAGTTGAGACAGGTTAGAACATGATATAAAGAAAGAATGAAGATGCAAGCAAACTTAACATTCTCCAGCCCGTTGATTCGCCAAAACACCTCCATCGCGCGTCGTCGGTTTCAAGAGCCGGAGCCGTGCAAGCGGGCTTTCTGGCAGCGACCCGACTCGACTCGGCATCGGCGCCGCAGCCGCAGATACCCGCGTCGCTTTCTCCCGTTCCGCATCGGGTTCTTGGTACACGTGACAGCGCGACTGAAGCAGGCATCGTTTCTCGGGAACGCATCGTCGTTCTGCGGATATCAGACGATATCCATCACAGACCGATTGGCGTCGTCTATCGTCCCTCTGGCTCGCGCGATGCAAGTGTCGTGGCGTCGTGTCGAAGGTAGAGTGGCGGCCGGGCGGACACACGGCGATAGTTAAGTCAGTGCCCGTGAACGGCAGAGGAATTTTGGCGCGGTTTTTCGGCTCTGCATTTTGTGGGAAAGCAAGCTCGACGGTGAAATGAGAGGTTTCTCGTCTCCTCCGAGGGCATCGAGTTTCCCAGTCATCTACTCCCTTCGTTTCAAAATTCTTGTTTTAGATACGAATATATCTAATACGTGACTTGATACATCCGTATCTAGACAAATTTAAAACAATTTTTTTGGGACAGAGGGAGTATGTTAGGATTGGAACCCTTCTGGGTGATAATTCAAGTCCAAGTCTGGGCTCATCTACACCTGATGAATGGTAAATTTGAATCTTTCCGGGCCGCTAGCATTGCATTGGCGCCTTTCCGGACCACTAGCATTGCATTGGCACCTTTCCGGACCGCAATTTGGGGTTCCCTTCATATTTACCATCACCTCCGCACGGTTTACTGGAGCCGCTCATTGGCAAGCATCTCCAGGACTGGCAGGGTCTCGCTCGCCAAGGCGGTCCTTACCTCTATGGCCACTTTCCACATGCATGACGGCCATCCCATTGCCTAAGTGGGCAAGTGCCAAGATGGACATGATTACACGTGGCTTCGTGTGGTAGGATGATCATAGTGAGACCGTCGGTGGTGGGAACTCATTGGTGAACTGGAAGGTGGTTTGTCAACCCAAGGCTCTTGGTGGGCTTGGCATTGCAAAACCTGAGAGATACAAAAAGGCTCTTAGGTTGAGGCTGGCCTTGGCTGATCCAGGACAGTCGTGGGATGGCTTCCCTCTGCCATGTGATGCGATGGGTCTGGCGTCTTTCAGGGTATCCACTACCATCGTCGTCGGGGATGGGAAGAAGGTTGTTTTCTGGCGCGACAATCGGGCTGACGTTAGGGCCCTACATCTGCATTACCCGGAGCTTTTCACCACCGCGTCTTGGAAAAACAGGACCGTGCACAACATGATTCTCAATGATGACATGATCCAATCGGCCGCTTGATTAAGCAGACCCAAGCATGTATGGGCGTTCATTTGGCAACCATCATCTTCTCCATGGCTCTTGACCCACAAAGGCCATACTCCATCTCTTGGAACCGGCAAGCCAGCAGGTTGGCCGCACGACTCCATCTATCAGCTCTGCATTAGGGCCCCGGAGAGCGCCACACACCTATGTTTGGATTGCCCATACACTTTTGCGGCCCGCTTGCCGATGCTCTGTTGAATGGACAATCATATACCTTTGGGAATGGTGTACACCTCCCCCTTAGTGGATGTATGATGTTTGAAGCATTCACATAACTGCCAAAGGAGGTGGCTCAACGGATACCTCATCTACATCATGTGGAATGCCGCCGACAACCCCCCCTCCCCCGGCCCCCGTGTCGCTCCGCTTGGGGCGACTCGTGAGGCGATGAAACCCTAGCCGCCAGTCCTCCCACCCCTCCTCCTTCCCCCCTCGTCGCCTCCCGAGGAGGCCTCCGGCTAACTCCGCGTGGCCATCAAGGACGGCGGTGGCGAGGATCTGGTTTCTCCCACGCAAAGGGCTTCGGGCACCGAGGCGGCGGTCTCGGGCGGTGAGGCGGCGCCGTCTCCCGCAGGGAGCGGCGTCGCAGGTATTTCCCGAGTGTCTCCTCGGCCGCGTGGGTGGCGAGGGATGGCGGGAGTTGTCGTCGGTCATAGCGGGGGGTGCGTCCTCCTGGCTCGCGTCCGGATCTAAAGGTGGCCTCTCCCTCTCCCCCGCCGCACCGCTTCCCGCCGGATCTGGTGGTCGGTGGCCTTTGGTCGCGAGAGCCAGTGAAGGTGGACTGCTAGGAGTCGTGAACTTGGACTGGGAGAAATCGTTGGCTGGTTCTCTGGCCACGGCGGCGGCGACACTGGCCGATGCCGTTCCCTTCCTCGGTGGCCTTTGGTCGCGAGAGTCAGTGAAGGTGGACTGCTAGGAGTCGTGAACTTGGACTGGGAGAAATCGTTGGCTGGTTCTTTGGCCACGGCGGCGGCGACACTGGCCGATGCCGTTCCCTTTCTCGGAGGCATCGTCGAGGTTCGGTTCCTCTCCCACCCGCTCCTTTCCTAGGAGAAATCCCTTGTCTTGTACAGACTAGACGACAACGGCGCGGCGTGCGTCGCCTCCTTCCCGAAGGTGCCGTATTGGGTAAGGTGAGAGCGTGCAGTGGGGCAGCGTGGTCACTGCTGGGTTGGCTGCATCTTCGGCGAGGGGAGATGGAACATGGTGCTTTATCTCTGAATTAGTGAAGCTCGACATTCCTTATGATTTGTTCGTTTGCCGGTCAGTTTCTGCTTGATTGGCGTCATTGCCTTGGGCAGGGAGGGGATAAGGGTCCACACTGGCAACTGCTCGATGCAGTGGCATGAATAGGGAGCTGATTTTTTGCGGGCCTGAGCTAATTCCAATTATGGTTCTTCATCTCTTTTCTTTGTATGTTTGTTCAGTGACAACTCCCTTGTGCTGTTTTTCCTCTTCGTGCTTGTATCAGAGAGCCTCGGTGTGGATTTCCTTCTGGTTTCCTTCGCGCAGTGGCAGGTCGGGCTGAGTATCTCCCTTGGTGGCTGGAACCATGTTCGTTCTTTGCTCTAGAGCGAGCAATTCCATCTTCCGGTCCGGCGCCTTTCAAGCCAAGGCGAGGGGCAGGGGTCCCCTCCGGATTTGGAGAACAACAGCACATTTTCAGTGTCCACCTTCCTGGGTAGATGAGGGCGCGGTCCTTTGACGTTGGTGAAAGGATCGATATGGTTGACTAGAGGGGGGGGGGTGAATAGGCAACTACCAATTTTTAACTTTTCTTACCGAATTAAACTTTGCATCAAAGTAGGTTGTCTAGATGTGCAACTAGGTGAGCAACCTATATGATGCAATAACAACAAGCATGCAAGCAAGCAAGAGAAGTAACACTAAAGAGCTTGCACAAGTAAAGGTAAGAGATAACCAAGAGTGGATCCGGTGAAGACGAGGATGTGTTACCGAAGTTCCTTCCTTTTGAGGGGAAGTACGTCTCCGTTAGAGCGGTGTGGAGGCACAATGCTCCCCAAGAAGCCACTAGGGCCACCATATTCTCCTCACGCCCTCACATAATGCGAGATGCCGTGATTCCACTATTGGTGCCCTTGAAGGCGGCAACCGAACCTTTACAAACAAGGTTGGGGCAATCTCCACAACTTAATCGGAGGCTCCCAACACAACCACGAAGCTTCACCACAATGGACTATGGCTCCGTGGTGACCTCAACCGTCTAGGGTGCTCAAACACCCAAGAGTAACAAGATCCGCTAGGGATGAGTGGGGGAATCGAAAATCCCTTGGTGGAAGTGTAGATCGGGGCCTTCTCAACCACTCCCGAGCAAATCAACAAGTTTGATTGGCTAGAGAGATAGATCGGGTGAAAATGGAGCTTGGAGCATTTAATGGAGCTTGAGCATTAATGGAGCTTGAGGGGGAAGAGATGGGTCAAAGGAGAAGAAGGGGACCCCCTTTTATAGTGGGGGCAACAATCCAACCATTGCCCCACCAACCAGCCCCGCACAGGGCGGGCGGTACTACCGCAGAGCCAGCGGTACTGCCGCTCCAGCGAGCGGTACTGCCGCGCAGAGAAGAGCAGTAGGGATCTGGACCCAGCGCGGTACTACCGCGGTGGTAAGGGCGGTACTACCGCTCCGAAACGGTACTACCATCCCTACAACCGCAACTAGTGCCGCAAAACCCGACACGAGAAAAAGAGCCCTCGAGCCGAGGCGGTAGGAGCCAGATAGCCCAGCGGTAGTACAGCAGCGGGGTCACAGGCGGTACTACCGCTGCGGAGCGGTACTGCCGCTTGTGACCCTTCGGCGGTACTACCGCTGGTAGTGCGGTACTACCGCTGGGACACAGAAGAGAGAGAGAGAAGATCTCTCCATCGAGGCTGAGGACAAGGTGGTGGTGCCAGGCAGGCCAGCGGTAGTACTGCTATGGAGTCACGGGCGGTACTACCGCTGTGGAGCGGTACTGCCGCTTGTGACTCCTCAACGGTCTACCACTGGAACCCAGACAGGACATAGAAGAGAGAAGAGATCTCTCCAATGAAGTGGAAGAGCTCGGAGGGTGAGAAGCTGACGTGTACGTGTTGATTCCACCCATGCAATACCCCAGCGGACCCCCTCTTGATAGTACGGTGCCTTCTACGCAACTAGTCCACCAAAAGAGAAACGAAAGAGCTACACCGTCTTGAATGACACTCCGAAGGGAAGAAAATGTCTCGTGCCAAGGATGAATCTGTGAACTACTCAAACCACATGATTAGTCCGCAAACATGTTGTCATCAATCACCAAAACTACCTCGAGAGAGATATGCCTCAACAATCTCCCCATTTTTGGTGGATTGATGACAACTAGGGATTTGCACAAGGAAAAGATATAAAGAAGGAAAACTAAGAACTACAAAATATAGACGGGCTCCCCCTAAATGTGTGCACCTAGTTAGAGGAGCATTAGGAAAGCAAGACACACACATCCGGATCAACACTCCCCCTATATTTTATAGTCCAACAATTCTAAGCACAAGATATATGAGAGAAGAGTATAAACATGACAAGCATGCAACTCATAATAAACTACATTACTGAATAGACATAAGTAATAAGGTAGCGATAGGGAGCATATGTCTCACACCATATGTCTAGAACTTAGGTCTCACAGGCACCAAACCAAACCAAAAAAAGACACCGAGAGAACACACAAGAAAACACAAGACGACACACACACACACACACACTCAAAGCACGACAACAACACAAATCCCTACACTCTCTACCCCTTTGGCAGCGAGACACCAAAAAGGGCAAAGAGTGACGCTACGACTCCAGGTGATGGGAAGCTGAGGATCTCGAACATCACATCTCAGCGTGATCGTCTGCATCTTCATCGTAGGTCGAAAACTGCTCGGCATCGGAGTCGGTCCAAGGGCAATGCTGATGAATCCATTCCTCCTCTTCAGTGATCTGACCCTCAGAACCACTGGTAACTGTCGCTCCCATCTGACGCATGAGCTCCTTGTGGCGCACCCTAGCATGCTTCTTCGCCACATGAGTCATGTACTGACCATGAGACTCCATGCAGAAAAGCTTCTTCATCTTGCGTTTAAGCTTCTGTGCCCATGACGGTTCTGCACTAGAGGGCCCAAAGTCCTCCTCGTGATCATTAGTGGCAGCCCCACCCTTGGTCTCCATGGCAGCAACAGCAGCAGACGGACCCCCGGTTTGAGGCGCTGGGGTGACCCAATTGTCCTTCTTCCTCAGACGCTTGATCTCATGAGAAACCAAGTCTCCAGTTTCCAGCAACACTCTGGGATAGATCTGTGCCCAGGCCCTCTCAATGAGCCTCATGATGAATGGACCATATATCGGGCACTTTCGCTCAGACACGGCAGAGAGAAGTTCAGACCACATGACATGAGAAATATCCAGGCTCTCTCCAGTGTTAGCTTCCTTCTCATGCTGACGGAAAGAGAGTCTCACGGAAGATACGATGAAGAATGTCCAGATACGGAGACAACTCATAGGTTTTCTTCTTAGTCACTGGGTGAACTTTCACAGTGCAGTAGGGCCAAAGGGCTTGCTTGTGAGTGGGCGTAGCATTGCGGTGAGGGCGGAAACCGACTGAAGTCTCAAGCCCACGATCCTCCACATCAAGTAACTCCATGAAGGCCTTCCACTTGACGGAAAGCAACTTGCCATTGGTCATCCAAGTCAGAGTCCTATCGGCATCCGTTCCAAGATGAACGGTAGCATAGAATTGAGCCACCAAATCTGCATCGAAATCCTTGTTGAACTGCATGATCCTGAGAATGTTCAGCTGAGTGCACATCTGAAGGGCTTTGCCAAAGTACTCAGGGTCCTTCTCCATAGCATCAGTGTCAATGGAGCGAACATCAACAAATAGATTCTTCTTGGCCTTGATCACATCAAAATAGATGGCAAACTGAAATCGGTTCCAGAATGGGCGGTTGACCAAAGTGGGTTCTTGGTCCACCTCATAGGGATTGCGGCGACGCCTTTCCCAAAAATCCTTGGCAGTCATCTCAGTCACAGTCTTCCCTTTTGGCTTGTTGGCGGATCTCTTCGACTGCTGAGGAGGTGGTGGAACACTTGCGGATGCACCTGCAGGTGGCGGTTGGGTGCTAGAGGAACCACCGGCTGGCTCAGAGGTGCGGTAACGTTTTGATGTTGCACACCTGGGGTTGATACGGCGAGTTTGATGCTCAGGATGGTCATCACCTGGAGCCAAACACAAGAACACGCAAAACAACCAGAAAGAACAAGCATAAGCCAACAAACACAACAAAAAGGATTAAGGAAAGGCAGGAATATGATGGAATTTGGCAGGCAGCGGTAGTACCGTGCCATGCCCGCGGTAGTACCGCCCAAGCGGTAGTACCGCTCGAGGTCAAGCGGTAGTACCACTCCAACGAGAGCGGTAGTACTACTCGAGGAGGAGAAACAGCGGTTTCCTACTTCACGAGGCGGAGAAACAGCGGTTTCCTACTACCGTGGTCAGATCCGGCACTACCGGCCTGCCAAATTCAAAAATATTCCTACCAAACTCTAATCTAGATAGTCTAGTTGCCTTCTCCAACCTACTCAAGCCTAGATTTAGCCAAAAATCTAGAGATGCAACCACCATTGCCCCTAAGAAACAAGATCTGAAAACGAGACAAAAGGAGAGAAGGAACGGGGGCAATACCGGCATCCATGGCAAGAGAACGAGGTGGGGATCGACTCCACCGAAGGAAATGGAGAGAGACGCCCCGGAGACGGAGATCCGCCGGAGCCCTCCCGCGGCGAGTTGAGGCTGGAGAGAGGAAGAGGAAAGAGGGGGCGAAGCGAATGGGTATGGGGGAGAAGAAACCTCCCCCTGCCCCGATATAACCCCCTCATCCCGTCCCTCAGCGGTAGTACCGCGCTGGGGGGCGGTAGTACCGCTTATGAGCGGTAGTACCGTGCACCACCAGAGCCCAGCATGCCACGACAACCAAACAACATGGCTTTTGCTCGAAGGAAAAATAAAACGACAAGAAAAGAGAGCACACCAGCAAACGGCCAAGACACACCTCTTTAAGAGAGGGCGGTGGCCGAGGCCACCTATGTTTGAGTCAAGAGGTATGGCGCCACGAAGATTTTAATCTTGGGCCCATGACCAAAACTCGTCTTTGAAACACAAGTACCATCAACAATGGCTAAAGTGAAAGACTTGATCAATTTATGCATAATGGGGGGAGGGAGAGTTCATTGAGAGAACAACACCCCCCCTATGTCCATGCCTACACCTAAACTAGACAACAAATTGAGCATGGTGGGGTGTGCAAGGGTTCAAGCCATATTGCTTGAATCAATGATATTTAGCTCATGCCTTAACTCACGAAATCTTGCTTCATCCAAGGGCTTCGTGAAAATATCTGCAAGGTTATCATGAGTGTTGACATAGTTGAGCTCGATCTCTCCTCGCCTAATGTGATCCCGGATGAAGTGATACCGAATCTCAATATGCTTCGTCTTGAAGTGTTGCACCGGGTTGAGAGAGATCTTGATGGCACTTTCATTGTCACACCAAAGAGGCACTTTGTCACAAGTGACACCGTAATCCTTTAAAGTTTGCCTCATCCATAGGAGTTGTGCACAACAACTACCGGCTGCTACATACTCCGCCTCGATGGACGAGAGAGACACACAGCTTTGCTTTTTGGAAGACTAACTTACCAAAGAGCAACCAAGGAATTGGCACCCTCCGGAAGTGGACTTCCTATCCACTTTGTCTCCCGCCCAATCAGAATCCGAGTACCCTACAAGCTTGAAGTTTGATCCTCTTGGGTACCATAAGTCAAAGCTTGGGGTATGAGCCAAATATCGAAAGATTCGTTTAACCACCACATAGTGAATTTCCTTAGGTGCGGCTTGAAACCGTGCACAAATTCCCACACTCAACATGATATCCGGTCTAGATGCACAAAGGTAAAGCAAGGATCCAATTATGGAGCGATATACCTTTTGATCCACCACTTTATCATTGGGATCTATGTCAAGTTGGCACTTGGTGGGCATTGGAGTGGAAGCCGGCTTGACGTCACTTAGCTTGAATCTCTTGAGCATGTCTTGAGTGTATTTGGATTGGTTGATGAAGGTTCCTTCTCTTCTTTGCTTCACTTCGAACCCTAGAAAGAACTTCAACTCTCCCATGGAAGACATCTCGAACTTTGAGGTCATGAGAGCGGCAAATTCCTCATTGAAAGCTTTGTTAGGGGAACCAAAGATGATATCATCAACATATAATTAGCACACAAACAAGTCCCCTTTGACCTTCTTAGTAAAAAGAGTGGGGTCGATTAGCGCAACTTCAAAACCACGGTCTTGTAACAACTCGGCAAGGTGGTCATACCACGCACGTGGGGCTTGTTTAAGGCCATAGAGTGCCTTATCGAGTTGATACACACGATCGGGAAAGTAGGGATCCTCGAACCCGGGGGTTTGCTTGACATAAACCAATTCATTAATGGGACCATTAAGAAAAGCACTCTTCACATCCATTTGTTGTAACTTAAAGTTATGATGAGAAGCATAAGCAATCAACATGCGAATAGATTCAAGACGAGCAACGGGAGCAAAGGTTTCACCGTAGTCGATACCCTCGACTTGGGAGTAGCCTTGTGCTACCAAACGAGCCTTGGTTCGAATGATAATCCCATGGGCATGTTGCTTGTTCTTAAATATCCACTTGGTTCCAATGACATTGTGATTCCCCGTCGGTCTTGGCACCAATCTCCACACTTTGTTGCGCTCGAAGTTGTTGAGTTCTTCATGCATGGCATTGAGCCAATCCGGATCTTCTAGCGCCTCATAGACCTTGTGGGGTTCCACACAAGAGACAAACACGTGATGCTCACAATAATTTGCTAATTGTCTACGAGTGCTTACCCCCTTTCTTAAGCTTCCAAGCACATTCGTCATGACATGATCCTTGGTGGAGAGCTTGGAAGCAACCTTGGCGGCACGACGCTCTAGTTCCTCCTCGGGGGTGAGACGAGGAGTGGTCATTTGATCATCTTGAGCGTCGTCTTGGGCTTGTTCTTGTTCTTGAACTTGCTCGAAGGAGATAACTTGACCTTGGGCATCACTTGATGTGTCAACACTGTCTTGAGCGTGATCTTGCCCTTGGTCATGTTCTTGAGGATGAGGGCCTTCATGTTGTTCTTCGGAAGCGTGTGGGCCTTGAGTTGGTGATGGCTCCATTTGATTGGAGCTTTGTCCTTCTCCTTCAGTCACAAGGGGTTCCTCAATGGGTAGGATAAAGCCAACACCCATTCTTCTTATGGCTTGGGGAGGAATTTCATCACCTACATCACAAGTGCCACTTTGCTCCACTTGGGAGCCGTTATTCTCATCAAACTCCACGTTACACGTCTCCTCAATAAGTCCCGTGAATTTATTGAGGACACAGTAAGCATGAGAGTTTGTAGCATAACCAACAAATATGCCCTCATAAGCTCTAGCCTCAAATTTAGACAACCGAACACCTTTCTTGAGGATGAAACACTTACACCCGAATACCCGGAAGTACTTGAGGTTGGGCTTGTTACCGGTGAGTATCTCATATGGAGTCTTGTTCAAGCCCTTGCGGAGGTAGAGCCGATTGGATGCATGACACACGGTGTTGATGGCTTCGGCCCAAAAGTTGTACGGAAACTTGAACTCCGCCATCATGGTCCTTGCCGCATCCATCAACGTCCGGTTCTTCCTCTCCGCAACACTGTTTTGTTGAGGGGTGTAAGGTGCGGAATATTGATGCTTGATCCCCTCATCACTAAGAAACTCATCCAAGGTGTACTTCTTGAACTCGGTGTCGTTGTCACTTCTTATTGTCAAGATCTTTGCATTGTGTTGACGTTGTGCTTCATTTGCAAAGTCAATGACGGTTTGTTGGGTCTCGCTCTTCCTCTTGAAGAAATACACCCACATGTATCTTGAGTAGTCATCCACAATCACCAAGAAATACATCCTACCTCCAAGACTATCGAAGGATGGAGGCCCAAAGAGATCCATGTGAAGGAGCTCCAAAGGCCTCTTTGAGTAAATGATAGTCGTGGGAGGGTGAGCCTTCTCATGTAGCTTTCCTTCGATACAACCACTGCAAGCACGATCTTTAGCAAAACTAACATTTGTTAGTCCATGGACATGGTCCCCCTTGAGGAGACTTTGCAAAGATCTCATATTGACATGGGCTAAACGGCGGTGCCAAAGCCATCCCACATCAACTTTAGCCATTAGGCATGTCGCGATCTTAGTGGGTCGCTCCGAAAAGTTAATCACATATAGACCGTTCTCGACATGCCCAACAAAGGCCACTTTAAGAGTCTTGCTCCACAAGTGGGCCACGATATCGATATCAAAGTAAGTGGCAAAGCCCATGATTGCAAGTTGACGAACGGAAAGCAAATTGTATGCAAGGGACTCAACAAGCATGACCTTCTCGATCGTGAGATCATGAGAGATGACCACCTTGCCAAGTCCCAATACCTTGGAGGATGAGGCGTCACCCCACTCGACATTGGTGGGCATAGATGGAATCTTGTGCACGTCCACCACCAAGTCCTTACTTCCGGTCATATGATTTGTAGCTCCGCTATCGAGCAACCATGATCCCCCACCGGAAGCAAACACCTACAAGAGATTAATGCTTGGTTTTAGGTACCCATTTTGTAATGGTTCCTTTGATGTTAGTAATAAGGGTCTTTGGAACCCAAATAGACCATTCAATGTATTCATGAAGAGAACCAACGAATTTGGCATAGACATGCCCATCACTAGCACGGCATAACACATAAGAAGGATTAAAGTCGCCGGCTTTGATGCGAGGAGTGACATTGCCCCTTTTGACAACGCCACCCTTCGCATTGTTCTTCTTCTTCTCCTCGGAGGCACTTTCTCCCTCTTTCACAAAGGTTTGCATGAGAGGAGGAGGTCGTTTGGTCTTGTCATTCTTCTTCTTGTTCTTGGAGTCGGGCACGTACCCAACCCCTTCCTTGGCTACAACTCCCTTTTGGTTGATCAAGAGATCGTTGAGGTTCTTCTTGCCTTGTATGCAATCCGCAAGACCTCTCTCAAGTTGCCCCTTTAGCTTAGAGTTCTCCTCAACGAGATGCACATGCTCACAACACGGGTTAGTAGCATTTGCATTATCAATTAACATCATATGAGGGAAAATGGCTTTTTCCTTGGTTAGCTTTACTTGAAGTTGATCATGAGACTCTTTGAGGCTAGCATGAGCACCCTTCAAGACCTTGTGAGCCTTGTCAAGTAGATCAAACTCCTCTTTGAGTCTAGCAAGATCAACCTCAAGTTCGGCCTTCTCGGAGTTTAGCACATGAGAAACAATGAGGACATGATCATAATCTTTCGTTAACTTAGCATGATCAACGTTGTGTGACTCCTCAAGAGCCAAACGAAGACCACGCTTTTCCTCAAGAGCATTGGAAAGATTCAAAATCTCATTGGCATAGTCACGACTATGCCCTTCCATCTTAGTGATGGTGTCTTCGTGAGCCTCGATCATGTCATTGGCTTCACCAAGTTGTACCAAGAGAGCAACAAAGTGCTTCTTGGATTTTCCCTTGAGTTTGCCCATAAAGGCCTCAAACTCATCAGCCTCCATATTACCTCCCTCAAGTTCATTAATGCCATCCGTCGGAGAAGGATGATTAATGATGGTAGTTTTGATGTTGGGGGTTACCTTGTTGGTGGCTTTAGCCATGAGGCACTTGGCGGTGATGCTCTCATTGGGTGAGTCGAAGAGAGACACCCGTGGAGTCATTGCAATGGCAACGGAGGCCATGGCAACCGACTCATCACCTTCATCATCGTCATCATCCTCATTGTACTCTTCTTGTACCACCAATGCCTTGGGAGGAGTCTTCTTGGTGAAGTTGCTCTTGTTGGGGAACGACTTGTCCTTGTCCTTTCGGATGAGCTTGCCACCATTGTCTTCCCTCTTCTCATACGGGCACTCCGCAACAAAATGACTCACGTTGCCACAATTGTAGCAAGTCCTTACACGTTGCTTGCTCTTCATGCCACTTGAGTTGTTTTTGCTAAAGTTTGGCCTCGAGTTTTTCTTGCTCCAAAATTGCCTTGAAGCAAGTGCCATGTGTTCATGATATGCATACTTCGTATCTTCGGGGTTGCTCTCCTCTTCTTCCTCTTCTTCTTCTTCTTCAACGGTGAGCTTGGCCTTCAATGCAAGGTTAGGCTTCTTTGCCCTTTGAGAACGGAGCACCGCATTGTCGGCGGTCTTGTCCAAAATGTTCATGGCCACAAACTCATCCAACACTTCGCTTGAGGTCAAAGTGTGGAAGTCCGGTCTTTGATGAATGACGGAGGACATGGCCTTGTGGTAGGGCATCATTGCCTTGAGGAATTTGCGCTTGATCCAATTGTCATCCGTGTCCTTGCTCCCGTGATCTCGTAGTGAGACCGCGAGTTTGGTTACTCTCTGATAAAGCTCCCGAGGTTCTTCATCTTCTTTCATTGCAAACTCACCGGCCTCATCTTGCACCACTTCATAGTTGGAGCGTTGAATGCTTGCGCTTCCCCGGTAGAGAGAGACAACACAATGCCATGCATCTTTGGCCAAGGAGAAGGGACGAAGATGAGGTAGGTCTTCGGGTGGAATTGCATCTTGAATGATGAAGAGAGAATTCTCATTGAATTGATTATCCGCGGCTTCTCGAGGAGTGAAGTTGCTTGGATCATGCGGATAGAAACCTTCTTCAATGATTCTCCAAAGGTTAGTGTTCACATGATTTAAATGACGTTTAAAGCGGTAAACCCAAGAATCAAAGTCCTCATTTTTCACAATCTTAGGGGGAGGACCGGCATGATTCAAATGAGTAGAAGGAACCGGTCCACCATAGACAAGTGGTGGTTCCACGTGAGCAAAGATGCCGGTGCCATTTTTACCACTAGAAGAAGGAGCCTTTTCACTACTAGCTTCCCCCTTGTCGGGGATAGCATCCGTCACCTTGTCGGTGGGGTCACCCACTTTCAACAGTGTGGTGGATAGTTTAAGCCCCTCAAGAAATTTAGTAAACATGCTTTCAACCTCGGTCGTCATGGAGGTTTTCAATGTCTCCAAGGCCACATTGAACTCCTCACGAGAGACCGATGTTCCCCCATCGCCCGTAGACGAGGTCGGATTCACACCGGAGAGTTCCTCCACACCGTCTACGGTATCAACCATACTCTTTGGATGATAAAGTCCTTAATAAAGAGACGAGGCTCTGATACCAATTGAAAGGATCGATATGGTTGACTAGAGGGGGGGTGAATAGGCAACTACCGATTTTTAACTTTTCTTTACCAAATTAAACTTTGCATCAAAGTAGGTTGTCTAGATTTGCAGCTAGGTGAGCAACCTATATGATGCAATAACAACAAGCATACAAGCAAGCAAGAGAAGTAACACTAAAGAGCTTGCACAAGTAAAGGTAAGAGATAACCAAGAGTGGATCCGGTGAAGACGAGGATGTGTTACCGAAGTTCCTTCCTTTTGAGGGGAAGTACGTCTCCGTTAGAGCGGTGTGGAGGCACAATGCTCCCCAAGAAGCCACTAGGGCCACCGTATTCTCCTCACGCCCTCACACAATGCGAGATACCGTGATTCCACTATTGGTGCCCTTGAAGGCGGCAACCGAACCTTTACAAACAAGGTTGGGGCAATCTCCACAACTTAATCGGAGGCTCCCAACACAACCACGGAGCTTCACCACAATGGACTATGGCTCCATGGTGACCTCAACCGTCTAGGGTGCTCAAACATCCAAGAGTAACAAGATCCGCTAGGGATGAGTGGGGGAATCGAAAATCCCTTGGTGAAAGTGTAGATCGGGGCCTTCTCAACCACTCCCGAGCAAATCAACAAGTTTGATTGGCTAGAGAGATAGATCGGGCGAAAATGGAGCTTGGAGCATTTAATGGAGCTTGAGCATTAATGGAGCTTGAGGGGGAAGAGATGGGTCAAAGGAGAAGAAGGGGACCCCCTTTTATAGTGGGGGCAACAATCCAACCATTGCCCCACCAACCAGCCCCGCACAGGGCGGTAGTACCGCTAACGGGGGCGGTACTACCGCAGAGCCAGCGGTACTGCCGCTCCAGCGAGCGGTACTGCCGCACAGAGAAGAGCAGAAGGGATCTGGACCCAGCGCGGTACTACCGCGGTGGTAAGGGCGGTACTATCGCTCCGAAACGGTACTACCGTCCCTACAACCGCAACTAGTACCGCAAAACCCGACACGAGAAAAAGAGCCCTCGAGTCGAGGCGGTAGTACAGCAGCGGGGTCACATGCGGTACTACCGCTGCGGAGCGGTACTGCCGCTTGTGACCCTTCGGCGGTACTACCGCTGGTAGTGCGGTACTACCGCTGGGACACAGAAGAGAGAGAGAAGATCTCTCCATCGAGGCTGAGGACGAGGCGGTGGTGCCAGGCAGGCCAGCGGTAGTACTGTTGTGGAGTCCGGGCGGTACTACCGCTGTGGAGCGGTACTGCCGCTTGTGACTCCTCAACGGTACTACCGCTGGGTTGCGCGGTACTACCGCTGGAACTCAGACAGGACATAGAAGAGAGGAGAGATCTCTCCAATGAAGTGGAAGAGCTCGGAGGGTGAGAAGCTGACGTGTACGTGTTGATTCCACCCATGCAATACCCCAGCAGACCCCCTCTTGATAGTACGGTGCCCTCTACGCAACTAGTCCACCAAAAGAGAAACGAAAGAGCTACACCGTCTTGAATGACACTCCGAAGGGAAGAAAACGTCTCGTGCCAAGGATGAATCTGTGAACTACTCAAAGCACATGCTTAGTCCGCAAACATGTTGTCATCAATCACCAAAACTACCTTGAGAGAGATATGCCTCAACAGTTGGGCATTGGCGGCGTCTGATGTTCCTCTCTGTTCGCTCTTCTGGGACAAGTTCATTTGGAGGACTCCGTCGACTACAAGCTAGTGCTTATTTAGAATTCTTTTGTAAGGCTTGTAGTCTTTGCTGCTTGTAAGCTGCTTGGCAACACTTTGTATCTGTTGTAGCATTTCCTTTTTGTTCGCTGTTGGTTGTAATGGCGGCCTTGTGTAATCTCTCGTCAGTTGATGGCTTTGTTAATTCAAAGCCGGGCTCCTCTTGAGCCTTTGTTCTAAAAAATGTGGAATGCCGAAGGAGCAAAACCGTCACATTTTCAGTAGCTTCGAATTCTGCAAATTGTATTGTACGATGGTCTTGATCATGAGCAAGGTGTACTCCCACTCCCAAGATAGCCCTACCTATTATGTTTGCCCCACTTCCTTTATGAAAGAGATTTTTGTTTGAAATTGGAATTCTAATTTTAATAAGCAGATGCTTCATTGTGCCATTCCTGCATCGTCGGCCATTGATGGTGACATTCTTTTTTCCATGTTGTGTGACCTTCATTGGGATTTCAACTGTATTTTGAATTTGTGATGTACTATCTCTGTCTGAGTTTATTAGTCCTCATCATATGTTGGGTCAAAGTTTGACCAAATATTTGACTAGCAAAATGTTAATGCATTTCACCAAAAAAATATTTGGGTTATTCGAATGTAGTTTTCAATATATTATTTTACCTACATGTAACTTATATTTTATCAGTTAAAATCATGGTCAAAATATGACCCGGAGTACGGGAGGGACTAGTAAATCAGGACGGGGGTAGTAGCTCCAAAGGTGGTATCTCTTCTCATTTTTTGGAGTGAATTGCAGAAAACCACCACATTTGGGGCTTCACTTGCACAAAACCACCGGGTCACTAATTTTTTGCAAAAATCACCGCAGATTCGGTAAACTTGTTGCAAATAGCACTAATCGGGCGATTTGCTGCGTTTGATCACTTTCTGACAAGTGGGGCTGGGCTGTAAGGAGCTGACTTGGTAAAACATTTACATACACCTCCTTAGATCTAAAAACAAAAAGCAATCGACCCCCTCGCCCCTCCTCCCAGACCTGTCCCCGACCTTAACCAGCCCGACCTCGACTTCTGCCCCTCGCCAGAGTGGCTCCTCACCGGATTTGGTGTCCGGCTTCTGCCCCTCGCCGCGGCAGGCGCCATCTGCGCCACGCGCGCGCCCACCGCCAACCGCCACCGCACTGCCCTGTCTTCCCCTTGGCCTCACCCTCGGCCCAGCTCGCCGCGCCGCCGCTGCCGCGCGCCTTTGCCGCCCAGTCACCCTCTCCTCCGCCTGTGCCGCGCCGGCGCCCCGTCGCTGCCCTGGTTGCGTCGCCCGCAGCCGAGCACGGTCCCTCGTCACCCAGCTCATCGCCTCGTTCCCAACCTCGACCAGGAGCTCAGAGCTGAGGTGAGCGCGCAGCCGGCGAGCAGGAGCTCGACGGAGAGGTGCGCGCGGGACTGGCCAGCCACCTGGGGCAAGGTTGCCTAGGCGTGCGCGTGGGGGACTGGCTGGCGGCGGTGTGGGTATGTGTGCCTGTGCGTGGCGGGGTTGCAGGCCGCCGCGGAATCCGGCGCTGTCGACATGGCCGTGGTTGCAAGCGGTTGGGCCAGGCAGAGGCGAGGTACGCGTCGTCCCGGAGGAGAAGGAAAAAGGGAGGAGGAAGGGATGGTAGGCGGGGCAGCAATCACCGGAGTGGGCTCCTCGCCGGATTTGGTGTCCGGCTTCGCCGCTGCCGCCTGGGAGGAGGCAAAGGACGGTGGTGAAAGAGGGGGGGCTGATTGCTTTTTAAATTTTCTAATAAGGGTGCATTTGTGAAATTCAGGGGGGTGTATGCAATTTTTTTGCCAAGTCAGCTCCTTACAACCCGGCCCCACTTGTCAGAAAGTGATCAAACGCAGCAAATCGCCCGATTAGTGCTATTTGCAACAAGTTTACCGAATCTGCGGTTATTTTTGCAAAAAATTAGTGACCCGGTGGTTTTCTACAAGTGAAGCCCCAAATGTGGTGGTTTTCTGCAATTCACTCCATTTTTTGACAAGCAAACTCATATGTGAACATCTCAATTGCTGAAAGTGTTGTGATGCTTCTTTTTTTGCTAGGAGAAAGTGTTGTTATGCTCCGGGTAAGTACATTTCTGGTAGTACTACCAACCATCCATAACAAAGTTTATTTCTAAGCTGCTTTTGGATGTTAAACGGGGGTAATACTGCGATGTTGCGTGAAGTGAATGGTTGCTGAGGAATATGTGCTGTATCTGGGCTGTTTTAGATGATTGCTTCCTTGTTTATTACTCCCTCTGTTCCAAAATAGATGACTCGTCAGATGCTATCACGTTTTGTTCCTGATTAAACTGATTATTATTTTTACCGAAAACCATCTGGGTCTAGGCAGGAAGCAATAGAAGATCGCCTCGCCTGTGTTTGTGCTAAAGAAGCTGACAGCTTAATAAAACAAACATGATTAAAGAACCAATGGTGCAACCAAACCTGACATTCGCCAGCCCGTCCATTCGCCAAGCGCTGTTGGTGAGGGGAGCACCGTCAACGTCTCCGGCCATTGCCGCCGCCGTCACAGCGCACGCACGCGCGCATAAAACAATCCGCAGGAAATGTTGAAATTTGTCGCTGTCGAACGCCGATCAACAACGATGAGGAGCCAGACAACCTTTCCCTTGCTCTTGTTCCCATCTTTCAAGAACCCGAGCGAGCCGTGCAAGTAGCTTTCGTGCAGCGACTCCCCTCGTTTCCCCTCATATCATCATCGCTGAAGCCGCAGATACCCGCGTCGCTTTCTCTCCTGCCAGTATCTATCCAGCCATGCCGCGGCGTTTCTCGGGGAGGCATCATCGTCCGTCCGTCGATGGCGCCAAGGGCTTGCATTGTCGTCTCTCCTCCGGCTCGCGCCACGGCGCCATACCAGTGCTGTGGCGCCGTGTCCAAGGTAAGGTACCGTGGCGGACGGAAAGGGATGGATCAGCAGTGCCCGTGAACGGCAGATGAATTTTGGCACGGTTCATCAGGCTCGGCATTTTCGTTGCAGGAAAAACGAGAGCGCCAGAAGAGTTGGGGGCGGATGGAATGCTACTAGCTTGACGTGCCCGCCCGGGAAAAAAGCAGGACGGAATCTGCGTCTTTCTACCACGCACGCCGACGCCGTGCATATTCGACAAGGACGATAAGCTTTTCTGAAACGTGAAGAATTCGCCATTGCTGCTTTGGAGAGATATATACTCCTCTCTGCGGTTTGTCAGCCACAGGGGAGAGATAGGCCAGCAAACGCCGCGTGTCGTGCTGTTGATCTGTTTACCAGACTGGCTCATGGGTCTCTTGCACGGGGAGGGACTGGATGCATGCTGCTTGGATATCGCGAACCGTTTGATCCATTGTTCATGTAGTAATCCAGAAAAAGAAGAGCAAGCAGAATCCTTCAAGAAAACGGTACTGACCGCACGGTAGGATTGGATAAGGTTATCGTTATTCGTAGGTTTGGTACATCGCTAATGCGGAATATTCCGATAAATGGATGATGGAGGGTGGGACAGTGGAAGTCTGTCTACAGGTGACTGCCCCGATATCCGAGAGCTGGCTGGAAGACGCTCCTGCCGCCGGGGAGAGGCTGTATTCTTCTCTGTACAAACCGCACGGTAGGCAGATCAAAACTTGTTGCCACTGCGAACATATGCAGCACGGAAAATGAGAGGAAAAATGCACGCCACAGATATCAAGCTCCGAAAGAGAGGTCGCAGCATATAGATAGGTGGTTCCCAACATATCACAGTTTGATGATTTAAGGGTCCTCGACCAGAGAACCAAGACGGTGCTAAAAGCATGAAAAAACAAAGAAGTTCCAACCAAAGTTACAGATAAACCAAACCGCGCCAGGGCTACACCAAAACAGGCTGCTCGGCTCGGTTCAAAGGCAATTGAGCCGGCCACAGCGACGAGTTCCTTATCATTCCACGAAATTCAATTCCAACTGGTCCAGCGAAGTGTTTCCGAAGCTAAAACCGGAGCAAACGACGAAAGCAGGGGGGGGGGGGGGGGGGGGGGGGGGGGGGGGGGGGGGGGGGGGGGGGGGGGGGGCTTAGTCCTCCTCCGCCTCCACCTTCAGGTCCTGCAGCTTCGAGCCGAGGCCAGCATCCTTCCCGTTATCGTCCCCATACTTTGCCTCATCATCATCGTCCTCTTCTTCGTCCTCGTCATCCGGGTTCCCCTCGGGCTCGTTCTCGTCCAGCGGGCCAAGCACGTCCGCCGAGTTCTCGCCTGCCTTCAGGATCTTCCTCACCTCGTCAATCCCTTCCTCGGGGATGTAGTTCGCGTTCATGTTCAGCAGCACGAAGCCTGGCTTGTTGGCGACCGCCTGGGCAAAGCAGCGGGCTCCAGACCTCTGAAACAGATTGGTGCTCACGTCAAGCTCCTTCAAATCTGGGTGGCCCTCTTGCAGAGACTTTGCGACCGCCGCCGCCCCGGCATCCTTCAGCTCGTTCTCAGCCAAGGTCAGCTTCTTGAGCGACTGCATTGCGGTCAAGCATTCCGCCAAAGGCTTGGCTGCCTCGGCGGTTATCTCATTTCCTGCCATCTCAAGGATCACCAGCTGAGGTGCAGACTCCTTGAGGACATTCACAATTGCTATGGTGCCCTCGTTCTCGAGATTGAGGTCGCTGAGGTACAGCTCAACAAGATCTCCAAGCTTTGGAAGGGTTTCGCTGAGAGCCACCCCTGCCTCGACACCAAATAAGTTGTCCCTGATATCAAGCTTCTTCAGACGAGTGCATGTCCCCAGGGCCTCGGCCAATGCCACTCCACCATCAGATCCTATTCTTGTTGCTGAGCACCTAAAACTCTCAAGATTTGGAGAACGCTTGACCATCTCAGCAATGAACATAGCACCTTCATCACCAGTCATATTGTTGTGGAAGTGGAGAACCTTAAGCTTCTCAGTTGATGGAATAAGCTCAGACAGAGCCTTGGCAGCTTCCCCTGATATGCCATCGTTCATCACATATAGTTCTTCCAGGTCGCCCTGTGATTTTAGCAGCTCTGTGAACGCCCTCACACCCTTCTCACCTAAAGCATTGTCAGAGATGTTCAGGTATCTCAGTACAGACCCTGCTAAAGCTTTGGAGAATATCCGCATCACATCAAGGGCTTCATCCTCAGGCCTTCCAGCGACAAAATCTGAGATGTCAACCTCCTTGAGCTGAGATTTTATTGATTCAAGAATTGGCCCAGCAACATTGGCAGCACCAATACCAAAGCTCCTGTTGCTCAAGCAAATTCTGCTATATGAGTTTCCTGGTTCTGTTAGTGGACTCAGAAGTTCCTTTGCTTCGTCCGCCTCAATGAAAGCACGCTTGCCACCAGATATATCAAACACAGTATCAGCAGGCTCAATAGGTGTATCAATAACAGGTGCTTCTGGTTCCGCAGTCGTCCCTGGACCTTTTTTGAGGACTTCCAGCATCAGCTTGCTTGTTTCTTTTGCATATAGCTGGACAGCAGAACTCCCATCACCATCAGGCTCCTTCTTGAAATGCTCATCTGCAGAAGCAAAGCACATCTCCTCAATCCTTTTGGCATTGGCATGAGCCTCTTCTTTGCCCAAAAGGCCATACTTGCGAGAAAAGATTGACTCGGAGGACAGGTTCTTGGTCATCCTCTCTACAAGCATCAGACGAGTGCTTTCACTCGGTGGCCACAGTTTGATGGAGAATGTCCGGGGCTGGAAATCTGGCGCCGCTGAAGCCATGTGGACACGTGGCACTTCACACAATAACCTGCTGGTAAATCAACAAGTGTAGGAATTAGCATGATCCCAAATTACAGAAAGTAATGGACTATTAATAAGTATAAACAATGAAATTAGTGGAGCAATTGAAGGGCCTGTCCCTGAGGGCACCCAACACTAGTATCACCAAGGATACAACAAAACACCAATTAGCAAAACATGGTTAAGTCTACAGTTGACAGACAACATCATCAATTGGTAAAGATAAGCATTTCCCTCAAAGTGATTGTTTTACATAAGAAATCAATGACACAAGAGGCAGTTACAACATAACGGCACTTCAACCCAAAACAAGAAAAATAATAATGTGTAATGTTACTACGGCCGTGTTTGGTTCAGCTGTGTCTCAGCAGGAAAGTAGTAGCTGCGGGCTGTGTGCTATGAGAAAGCAGTAAAGCCATTTGGTAACTAGCTGTCTGACTGAACTGTGGAGCATAAATGCCCTGAATACCACTGAAGCCTTGAGAGATTCTTTACATGCTGTTTAACAATAAGGATCCAATTACATGCTGCTTTAGCTACAAATGATGAAACGGTCATGTAGATAATTAACACACTACCAGGTAGATTTGGGCCATAGAATTTTCGGGTTGATTGGCATGATGAAAACGAAAGCAGATTATTATCAGGTTTAGATAACTGAGCAGACTAATGAAAATAACTAGCAGTAGTATGCACCTACGTTAACACACCTAACTAATTAAGAACCCAGCAACATTGACCACTTGGGTTAGAACTAAGTGCAAGCAGGTAGTACTATCTGTGCATAGAAATCAAAGAAGCAAGCAGAACTCTCTGTGCTCAGAAATCAAACCAGCCGTACGTGCACATACGCAGCACAGAACCGTCTTCGGCTAGGTTCCAGAAGAAGAACAAAACAGATTAGTACTAGCTTGGTCCCGACAACTACGAACATTATTAGCTACGGCGCAAAACAGCGCCCAATGCCCGTGTCATCGGGAAGAACAACAGAACTACGCGGCAGGACAAGCGGATTCACAGATATCTCTATTTCGAAAGCACGAGGCCGCAGATCTGAGATTGGGATGCGAGGGGCACATCGATCCTATCGCGAGTCTGGGAAGGATTCGCGGGACGAACAGGGCATGGAGACCCGTGCTCGCGTTTCCTCACCTTGGATCCGGACGGCGGCGAGCGTCTACTCGGGGAGGGGGAACGGCCGCGGCGGCGTCGGCGTCGGGCTCGCGGGATTAGAGGCGGCCGCTTCCACCCGAGGCCAGCCGCGTCGACCGGGGGCGGAGGCGGCGCGGCGGGGAGGGTGGAGGAGGGCTCGCCGGGAGATCGCCTGGGGCGGGGGCGGGGGCGGGGGGCTGTGCCAGGGGGTAGCGACTGGGAGAGGAAGATGCGGCGGCCGGCGGAGCGTGGGGTTTGTGTAGTGCGGGGGGTGGGGGCGTAGGGTTTCTGGGCACGGTTGCGGCGTCCGATCGGGGGGTTCGAGGAGCGGGGGGCGACGCTCAGCCGTACGATCGACAGGAGTTTGGGGAGCGTGGGCGATCTGGATTTCGAAATTCAAATCTGCGCGGACTCTCTGCCTGCCTGTTGCGGTGCTGCCAGGGCGGCGGATCTATCATTGTCTATCGCGTAGGCACGTGGCGCTATGATTTCTTCCACTCAGCGCTTTTTTTTCCCCAGTCTATCTAGAGAAAAAAAATGGGGCAAAATTGCCCCCTGGTCTCATTACCACGACACCGAAAAGTGACCATCGGGTTTTCCCAGGCAAGCACAGGTGTCAGAAAAACATACTTTCTCCGCCCGGAATTAGTCGTGCCTCAAACGAACGTGTCTGGAATTAGTTGTGCCTCAAACGAACGTATCTAACACGTGTCTGGACCGAGGGAGTATATATAAGACGTTTTTTCAGTTCATCCCTGAGAGCGCAACATCCAGAGACGATCGTGTTTGGCCAGTTTATCCCTGCTCAAAAGACGACTGTCGGCAAACGGCCAGAGGAAAACCTGTGACTAATCTGGGAGGAATTCCCAGTCTCCAGATGAACTGAACTAAGAGTGTACATGCATAATTCCCCCTACAGTTGACAAGGTACCGGACAAGAGGAGTGCAACATCCACTTCTGAGCTAAAATGAGGTTTCTTGACTCTATCTAGCAAACAAAAAAAAAAAACTGTTCATCATATCGGCATGCTAAAGCTTCCATGGAAGGTGAGTCGGACTCGGACGACATCACCACCCCAAACATCGGACACAGGATGGTGTTGCTCATTGCAAGTACAGTACGGGTCAAATAATTTCATCCAGTGCTAACAAGTTCCTTAACTCCTCGCTCTGAAGAAATGACGTGTTTAGTCTGTATAAATTATGTCCAGTACAATGCTGACAATATCTTTATGCATGTTAGATAGATGGTCTAACAGATCTCCTCTCCAAAAGAAACAAAAAAAGAGTAATAGACGAGTGACCCGGCCAATAAAATCTTCAGCTACGAGCTCTAGCCTTCTAGGTGCTCCGTCTGCAGTGCCTTCGCAACTCCGCCGAAATATAGCACGGTGCTCCCAGCAGGGCCCCGAAACAGCTAAATGGACGAGGTTCTGTAGACAGCAAACGCCATGAGAGCCGGTATGAAGTAGAAGAGCACCGGAGAATGGAGCAGAGGGTCCATGGCAAAGGCCTTCATAAGAGCTCTACACAGCTGCAAGATTGTCAAGGTGTCATCAGTATCTTCAGAGTTGCAAAAAAAAAAAAAACGCAGTCACAGAAGATTTCCATCGACTGAAAGGAAATAATAATACCTTCCAGTGTTTCCACAGAACCACCAGGCAAAAAGCGATGAGGATTTTCCTTATCCAGCGACCGCTCCACAAGCTATCACGCCCTACCTCTCTCCTGCTCTTTTGGTGAGGATCATCTTTTTTCTTTCCTGACTGTGAGAGGTAGTGTTCTCGGAATGCGATCCTCTCGGCAGCCATCGCGGCGAGAATCGCAATCATCGGTAATACCACGAAACAGAGGTGAGGTAGAACGATGACCATGACGTCTGGAGTGCCGGCATGGAAAGTTTTCGTGCCACTTTTAAGAGCCCAACCTCTGAATGTCATGGATGCAAGGCTGCTGTCCTCTGTTACAGGGTGACCAGAAAACCAAGGGAAGACCAACAGATAGATTATATACACCAACAGCAAAGACCACACAAGAACCATCCTGGACAGCTCAACAAAAAGCCAGATAAAACCACCAAGTAGATACTTCAGTGATGTATACTGACCACCGTCCGCACGCAGATATGTGTACACAGATTGTTGATCCTTAAGTAGCACTACTGAAGCTCGTGGCACGAGAAGCAGTGTGAAAATCAGAGCAAGAACGCACTGCAGTGCGGGGTGATATACCGACGCCCACTGGATGCCCATCACGAAAAATTCCTTCCATGTCCAGTTAACTTCTGCAAACAACCCATTCACAGAGAATGGCCTCAACTGGCTGACACTAATGTCACCTGTTATATCCATCGCTTCGATTTGCAGCCAGTACCGATCTGGAGAAGGATCTGCAAATGCTCTCCAGTTCCATGGAATTAAATACATATCTCCTCTAGAATCATTGGCACTCACTCTTTTCATTTCGCTGTCGAATACCACTTCAAGGTTTCCTGGCCTTGAGTCATATATCTTTGCTGAGACAGTTACTATCTCATGTCGAGAGAATACAAGCGCCCTCACCGTGTCAAAAGTTGAAGCTCCCATGGCGTGACATTTGAAATCACGAGGAGCAGATGTTCTCTGCATAAATCTCGAGTCCAGAGGGAAGGTAGCTAGTATAATTACACTTTTTGAACCTAACCTGAAATCTATGTCAGTAAAGGAGACAAATCCATCATCAATTGCTAATATCCTCATACTTCTACTCCTTTTCCAATCGCCAATCTCCCACTCCCAGAACTCCTCAACAGGTGCTGCTGCTTCAGAACAGTTCTCTTCAGCACTCGGGATTGCATATCCTTGGTGCATGTTAGACTGGTAGTAGTGTTCATACAGTGATGGTTCCTGAGTTGCTCGATGATAGTAACGCTTCAAATTCTTGCCAAACCTTGTGTGAAGATGTCCACACAAGTATGCTGCTAATGAGTGCTTTAGAAAGACATCCTTGATATTTTTTCCTGATTCTGTCAATGCTGAGAAAGACATCGGGAAGTGCCCAACTGTAATTTTTGTGACTGGAGCCTTGTTGAAGTCAGTGTCCCACTGCGACAGTGATTGGTCCAGTTCTATAAGCTGCTTGTCAGTTGGATGCCCAAATAAATTGGTTGGGCCCCTAAGTCCGATCTCCATTGTGCTATCGAAGCCAACAAACAGATGCTTCCGGCCATTATTCTGCAGATCCATCCACAATCTACCATATGTTATGCCAAGCGTATTCAGAAAATGCAATCAAAACTAATCATTTGCAGTACATTTAATGAGAAGACGCTAAAGAAACAATAAGCAACGGGATGTATATAAGAAGCACTGACCTCCAAAGTGATGCTTTGCACGCGCCCCTGTCGTCTTAGGTTAGCATTGATGCTATATTTCTCGTAGAAGTCATAGTCCCCACCAGACACAGGTACACCAAAGCTATCATGGTTTCCTCTCAGATCATAGAATTTTTTTCTTGGAAGCTTGCTACTCTCAATGACATCCTTCATCGTACTACTATATTCCATCCACTCCACCTCATTTTGCTTCATTGTAAGCAGATCTTTGCTTTTCCCCTCTAATCACAAAATAAAAATAGCACTTGAGATAAATCCCAATACATAATCAGTTATAAACTATTTGGCATATGGACACCTTTCGAAATGAATGCAGCTGGTTTCACGTCTTCCAAAATTAGAAAGTGGTTAGTTG
This sequence comes from Triticum urartu, assembly GCF_003073215.2. Lineage (NCBI taxonomy): Eukaryota > Viridiplantae > Streptophyta > Magnoliopsida > Poales > Poaceae > Triticum > Triticum urartu. The sequence continues at coordinate 222,378,069 of NC_053024.1, read as the reverse complement.
GTTGAGGTTTTGAGGGCAGTGAAGATCAGCTGTAGTGCTGATTGCAACTGCCTAGTTACAAGCGAACAGGTTGGAACCAGAAAAGCAAGCAGCTGTTTACTCAAGTAAAAAATTCCGATCATTTGTTAGTTATTTTATAAGTTCGCCAGTAGTCCGTGCCTTAATGCATGTGATATTAAAAGAGTCCGTGACAACTGACAACAAATGACTATGTTGATTGTGGTTCTATGTCCGATTTTTGCAACTTCGAACTTTAGGCCTTTATTACTCAGTCGCCAGCTTCTGACAACAAAGCACTTTTGCTCCTATTCATGTCGAACCTGGACTCGCTGTCCAGCTTGCCGATATTTTGGGATGCAAAGTGGCATCCTTCCCTCAATCTTACCTCGGTCTACCTTTGTCCACCCACAAACTCAATCTGAAAGACTTCTTTTTCATCATAGATAAGATCGACCGTCGTCTAGCTGGGTGGCGAGGGGTACTTCTATCTCTTGCCGGTCGTGCCATTCTGGTTCGTGTGGTCCTTAGGGCCTTACCAATCTACGCCATGTCTGCTCTACTGCTCCTGGTGGGCATTGTCCAGGACACCGATAAACGTTGTAGGTCCTTTTTTTGGGCGGGTCAGGAAAAAGTGTCTGGTGGGCAGTGTAAAGTGGCTTGGGACTTTGTTTGTGCGCCGTTCTCGCATGGGGGTCTAGGTTTCTCCTCTCTTCAACACTTAAACTCTTGCCTTCTTCTTTCCCATCTAAACAAAATTCACTCGTACATTGCTTCTAGGGGTAACTCTCATCTTGCTCTGAAATATGGATGGTCTGATACTCGTGACCTTGATTCTCCGCATCCTTTTGAGTCCAACGTTTGGCATGATATCGCCAAGGGGCTAGAATTCTTCCGTTCCATAACTAAGGTGGATATTGGTAATGGTACGACAACCGCTTTCTGGCTAGATCTATGGTTTAACGGCTCCACTCAAAACCTTGCAACAATTTTCCCCGCTCTTTTTTCTCATACTCTCAGACCCGCGGCCACTGTCGCACGGGTGCTAGGCTATCCTGCCTTGAACCTTGACCTGGCTCCTCGCCTTACTCATGCCGCCGAACTCGAATTGGGAAACCTTCGCGCTATGCTTGCATCTGTTTCCTTGAATTTGCAGGTGATGGACAAACGAACGGGACGTTTTGATGGCAAGCCTATGACTTGCAAATCGGCCTACAGGGCTGTTTGGATCACCAAGCCAATTGACCCCTTCGCAACGGCCATTTGGAAGAACTATGCACCCAACAAATGCAGAATTTTTCTATGGCTAGCACACAAAAACCGGCTATTCACCAACGAAAGACGATTCAAAAGGGGGTTAACAAACTCCGCCTGCTGCCCCTTCTGCCCGGATACAGAATCAATCACTCACCTGCTTCTGCACTGCCACCACCTGCATCCGTTTTGGGAAGAGCTAAATTCAGTTACTGCCACGCTACCGACGGACCTACACCAGCTATGGGGACAGGGCCTATCCAACAAACCTCGCTCCACGGTGATCATTGCTATTCTGTGGAATATTTGGAAAAGAAGAAATGCCAAAGCTTTTCGGAATGAAATTCAACCGATCAACCTCGTAGCCCGCTCGGCTGCCGACGACCTCATGCTTTGGTCTAATAGATGCTCCAATGAGCAAGTTCTGCACCTTCTTCGAGATTGGAGTACCATGTTGTTCCACTTATCTATGAGATTGTAGCTTTTTGATTTGTACTCTCAACCCCCCTTCCCTGTCTCTGCCTTGTAAATGTACTCTTTTATCTATTAATGAAATGGTTCAGGTCGGCGTAAGCCCGCCGTAGCGCCGTCAAAAAAATTACTCAGTCCCCACAGTTACAGTTACAGTTCATGTTGGGTTGTAACAGGCCTGATACTGGATTCTACTTAAACTGTGAGTTCAGTACTTAAATTTTCAACCTATCTGGTTTTAGCATGAACCGAACGGAAAAGTACCCAACTGCCTCCACTGTTAATGCTGTATCTCACTATCAACGCAGCTCCTTAAACTGTGATTGCAATACTGAAATTCAGTTCAATACCATCGTAGATACAGCGGTACACTAGAAGGTTCTAGCAGTGTACTAATTATAAATGTAATACGGAGTGGATTTTAGATAAAAGTTTCTGCTCCTAGGCACCATCAATTACAGTGCCTTAACGAACCACTCATCCATTTACCACATTTGCTAAAACTAAAGCCTCATCAGTCTCTGAATTCTTTCTGAACTATACCCACGCGCCAACCAAGTTCTACGGAACATCAAACATCGTATCATCCATTCACCCCGAACACGGGGAAGGATCAACAGAAGGAAGGAACAGGAAGGGGGCGATAGAGGGGGGATATGTACAACGCACCGGTGAGGTCGCCGGTGATGAAGACGAGGTCGGGGTTGACCATGGCGAGCGCCGGGCCGACGTATCGCCGGAAGTCGTAGGCGCGCTCCGGGTGGTGCACGCTGAAGTGGAGATCCGAGAGCTGGGCCACCCACACGACCCCCTCCGGCGCGCCGGAGACCTCCGCCACCGCCCTCTCGTCACCGGCGACGGACCACGGCGCGGGACCCGCCGCGGCGACGAGGGCTAGGAGAATGGGGAGCAGCCGGTTCCCGCGCGGACCCATGGCGAAGGCGCAGACGAGGGCCCGAGGAGGGGAGCAGGACGAAGAGGCTGCAGTTTACGCTATCAATGACCAGAGAGAACAGCGGAATACGTTTGCGTATGCCTGATTTTTTTTCATGGTAATATGTGTCTCATTACGTAAGCACCGACATTACAAGACTGAAAAATAAGATAATCTTATGCAAAATACCAGCACCTGTTCCTCTTCTTCGACACCACCAAAGCGGCCATCAAAGGGAAAAGAAACAAATCACCTCTTCACCCGAGTTCGACGCGGCTCCATTGCTAATCTGCAGCTTTACGGGCCTCAAAAATAATTTGCCAGAAGTAAAACCATTGCCGTTGAAAGAATCACGATTTTGTTATACAATTTTACGACTTAATGATCCAAACGAACCCATGTGATTCTATGATTTTAGTTCTTAGAATCTACGTTTCTACGATCCTGATAGCGAAGATTCTATGATTTGCGATTCTATCATCAAAGCTTCGATCCAATTCAAAATCATAATTTTGACAACCTTGTCACACCATCCATGAACCCTAACACAGCTAATCTAAATGATCGACAAACACATGATGCCATCAACTTCGAGACGCCGTCATAAAAGGCACCGCCGGTGTGGGAGTGAAGCTGGGGCAGATTTATTCGTCCAGGCGCCGCTCCCACCACCCCAACGACGCACCACGACCTACAAATCCAAAACCTAACTACAAGCGTAGGAACGGGGTCCTCCCCTCTCTCCTGCCGCCGGAGTAGCCAGAAGGAGAGGGGGCCAACGCCCTGGTCGGCTGAGATCGGAGGAAGAAAATTGCCTCCCTAGTCGCCTAGTGTGGCGGCGGCTAGGGTAAGGAAGACGTACGGCGCCTTCGTATGCCTGAATTTGCCCTCAAGCGAGGGTACACGAAAGTATGTCTTTGTTCGCTCCAAAAAAAGTACATCTTTGTAAGTACTATACATATCGCTCATGTTGAAAAGAATATACGAATGCACAACCTTTTGTGTATCGTGCAATTTCCTCTCTTGTGAGTCTTTTAGTATAGAAACTTTGAAGCACTCAAGTTCTACAGGAAATTTTGTAACTATTTGATTCAAAGGATTTAGAAAAGAATTTTGGAGGATTCTAGTTCTTCTGAATTTTGGAAGATCAAATGGCCATATACACTTTTGTACTCCTCCCGTCTTGAAATAAGGGTCTCAACTTTAGGAGGGAGTAGTATTCAATATGTCATGACACCCTATAGCTATTCATGTGTTTTTCCTATTTTCTATGTTCAAAATAATCATGTGGATCAAAGATGCTCTTTCTTTGATAAAAATATATGATCATGCAAAGATGAAATTATTATGGAATATCCAAACTAAACCCATAGAATCACATGAGCCGTACTCCGTGAAGGATAATTAGTGGTTACACAGGTTATACGCCCGTGCCGACGTGACTAGTGAAAATTTGATGACAATGATAAATACCACAAACGATAATGAGTGGGAAGTGTTGGAGCAAGAGAGGAAGGACATATTATAGACAACGATGGACGAGATAAGGCAACAAGGGTATAGAAAGTGATGAGGTGTCGGACATAGAGGAACAATCGGGAAGGAAGAAGGGCGTTCGCTCCCTAAGGCAACGCGACGAACAACCCATCACGACATGTAAGAGCATCTACAATTGGACTTCTCAAACATCTCATATACATCTAGGCGGACGACCCGGTCAGTTATAAGTCACAAAATTGTGACCCAGTCGGGCTCCTCAAACTGACCTTATACGTCTGGGCTGACCGGCAACCCCATATCCGTTCATATCTAGGGTGGATATGGGGAGGCCCGGATGTTCCTAGGCACGCTTGCCATGCCGAATCGATAGACAAGAGCCACCACAAATTCCACCAAATCACTCCGATCTTGCCGGACCAATACTTTTCCTCCCCTCTCTTCTCATTCCTTCATGCTGGCTCTTGGGGATATGACTATTGGATATGACCCGCCCGGAGGGGCCGGGTTATCCTAATGGCGGTTCATAAACCAAGCCCGTGAATCTGTTGAAGATGGCGGTTCATGTAGTAGGTTTGTTAAAGGGCTCAAATGTAGCGACCCGACCTCAGATGGTCAAGTCTCTGTGCTTCAGTGTCATCCCTGGATCGGTAATACTGACACACACAGTACTCGAAGGATTTATAACAGAGCAACAATCACACACTTATTACATCGAATGTCTCCAAAGAGAACTTATTACAAGAATATGGCTTAAGGCCATCTAATACGATAACAGCGGAAGGCTTGGAAGATAAGGTGAGTCCATCAACTCCAACGGCATAGCTGAGCTGCACGGCAACGACCTAACGAACCTTACTCCTCGTCTGAAAAGTCTGCAACATAATACGTTGCAGCCCGAAAACGGGTTAGCACATGGAATATGCTGGCAATATAACACAGTAGAGCAGAAACGGAATAAAGCTATCACTACATGCATATATGGCTGGTGGAAAGCTGTATGGTTATAGTTTTTGCGTAAAGCCAATTTTTCCCTACAACAAAGGAATAGATTTTAATTTAACTATCATGGTGGTTGAAACATCATTGAGAAGGTACCCCCAACTCAATCCCAATTAAAGTGATCAACAACCCAACAATATTAATTAAACATGGTGAGATACATGTGATAACCCAAGTACTAGATACTCAATAATCGTCCATAACCGGGGACACGGCTAACCATGATTAGATTGTACACTCTGCAGAGGTTTGCGCACTTTTTCCCACAAGACTCGATCGCCTCCGTTGGATTTCTCGCACTACATGGTGTTTGAGAAACGGATGACCGAGACACAGTCTTTCAGAAACGTTAACTCTCTACTCCGGGTAGACCATACCAAACCTACAAAACCCACTACCTGCTGATCTACCTCTTCAAGAGCTTCACGTAACTTACTCAACTATGCTAGAGCTCATAATATCTTGTGGCTGCACACGGAAGTTTCTAGCATGAATCATCTCAGTTCCCTTTGAGCCTGGGTGGCGGTCCATAGGAAGATCACATGGGTACCCCGGGATTTCCAAAAAAAAAATACAGACAACACTGGGTTTCCCAGGTGCCTCAATCCACCCAGTTGTTTGATTAAGTTGCCACCCTAAGTTGAACCGTTAATTAACAATCTCACATCTGACATGAGTTTCACTCAAACCCAAACCACGTCTACGAGCATAGTATAGCAATATAAGCAATACGTAGAAGTAACTCCCAAGGGTTTGAATATAACAGGGCAATAGGTTCTACCTCAGCAACTACTTCCCAACCCACAAGTTAATGACATCCTAATCATGCAATATTTGAGGATTGGAACTAATGCATAAAAACTGGGTAGTAATGGGATATGATCAAAGTGTTACTTGCCTTGCTGACGATTCGCGAATCCTAGAGACTCGTAGTAACACGCTTCGCACTCTTCTATCGCAAGCAAACAATAACATACATAAGTAACAAGCAACGATGCACAAGCAAAACTCAAACAAGAGAGGTTGACCAGAAAGTTCAACTTAAGAACTCCGGTACGCAAAAAGAATCAAATCAAACGGAGCAACGAAACTCAGACGGCGAAATAAAGAAGCTTTGTTTACTATTCTGAAACTAGGTCAAATTTTACAGTAGAGAAAACTTGTTTGAGTTGGTTAAACGGAAAGAGGGTTTCGAGATGAAACTCTAGGCGCTTGAATCGCCTAATTTCGATAAACGAGCGAAAAGATAAACAGAAACTAAGATCGGATCAGAAATCGCGATAAGAGAAAATCGCGGAATAAATCCGATAAAAGAAAACTCATGAACAGACTAACGAACGAGCGTTTGTTAGTTGTAACTAACGGGTGAGGAACCGTTCGTTAAAACGAACGTTCGGACGAACGTTCGCTAACTAGAAGAACCGAGAAAAAAAACCGACGAATCCGAAAAAACGGATCTAGGGTTTCTAAAAAAACCGAACGGTCTTTATAAAAAAACCGGCGGCGGGGCGCGGCGGCTACCTCCCGCGAGAGGTCCGGCGAGGCGAGGCAGCAGCGGGCAGCGGCTTGCGGGGCGGTGGTGGCGGCAGGCGGCGGCGGCGGTGACGGCTTGCGGGGCGGCGACTTGGCGTGGCGCAGGCGGCGGCGGCGGCGGTGTGGTGTTGGGGGCGGGGTGGCGGCGTATATAAAGGGGGTGGGGCAGCGACTTGGAGGAGGGGGCAAGGCGTGACGGAGGCAGAGTCCAACTCAGACTCTGGTCTGAGTGGCGGCGGCGGCGGCCTGGCGCGGCTGGGCCTTAGGCCCAGTCGGCGCGGGAACCCTTTTTAAAAAAAAAACTTCGCCGACCGAAATAAAATCCTAGAAAAAAATAAATAAAAACCAAAAAATGCCAAAACAAATTTTCACCGTCTAAATAAAAATATTTAGGACGATTTGAACATTTTCTTGGCCCTAAAATGCAATTTTGAAAACGTGCAATTTTTTTTCTAATGCAAATAAAATCCGAATAAAACCTAATAAAATCCAATAAATTATTTTAATATTTTTCCTCCGATATTTCAATTATTTTGGAGAAGTCATATTATCTCCACTCATTTGATTTAATATGAAATATTTCTCGGAGAGAAAAATTATTAAAATCAAAATCCTCGTTTCATTATTTGATAAAAATCAAATATGAAAACTGGAAAATCCCCAGCTCTCTCCGTGGGTCCTTGAGTTGCTTAGGATTTCGAGGATTGCGGAACGGAAATGCAATAAATCATGATATGCATGGATGATCTATGTATAACATTCCAAATTAAAAATTTGGGATGTTACAAACCTACCCCCCTTAAGATGAATCTCGCCCTCGAGATTCGGGTTGGCTAGAAAATAGGTATGGGTGGTCCTTGCGGAGATCATCCTCTCGTTCCCAGGTAGTTTCATCCTCGGTATGGTGGCTCCAATGAACTTTGCAAAACTTGATAACCTTACTACAGGTGACTCTGCTGGCAAACTCAAGAATCTTAACTGGCTTCTCCTCGTAAGTCAAATCACTGTCCAACTAAATCGCCTCCAAGGGTACTGTATCTCTTAATGGTATATCAACCATCTCAGCATGACACTTCTTCAGCTGTGAAACGTGGAACACATCGTGGACTCCTGACAATCCCTCAGGTAACTCCAACTTGTGGGCAACTTCTCCCATCCGTTCCAAAATGCGATACGGTCCTACAAATCTCGGGGCTAACTTTCTTTTAACTCCAAAACGTTTTACTCCTCGCAAGGGCGATACTCGCAGATATGCTCTGCCTCCAATTTCGTAGGTTACCTCCTTGCGTTTTGAGTCTGCATAACTCTTCTGCCTGGACTGAGCAATCTTCAGTCGGTCTCGGATCAATTTTACCTTCTCCTCAGATTCTTTAATCAAGTCCGGTCCAAACAACTGTCGGTCTCCTACCTCATCCCACATCAACGGTGTTCTGCACCTGCGTCCATACAGGGCTTCAAACGGTGTCATCTTCAAACTGGCTTGGTAGCTATTGTTGTATGAGAACTCTGCATACATCAAATTGTCATCCCAACTAGATCCATAATCTAGCGCACATGCTCTCAACATGTCCTCCAAAATTTGATTGACTCTCTCAGTCTGTCCATCTGTCTGCGGCTGAAACGCTGTACTGAACTCCAATCTTGTTCCCAGAGTCTGGTGTAACTGATGCCAAAATTTTGAAGTAAACTATGTTCCTTGATCCGATACGATGGTCCTCGGAACTCCATGCAGACATACGATCCTGGACTTATAGATCTTGGCCAACTTTGCACTTGTATAGGTGGTTTTCACTAGGATGAAGTGAGCTACTTTGGTCAAACGATCAACTACTACCCATATGGAATCATATCCTGCTTTAGTCCTGGGTAATCCGGTGATAAAGTCCATGCCAAGTTTATCCCACTTCCATTCGGGTATCGGCATAGGCTGTAACAGTGCTGCTGGCTTCTGATGTTCTGCCTTAACTATCTGACATACATCACATACGGCTACATACTCGGCAATATCCTTCTTCATACCAGTCCACCAGAAACGTTCCTTCAAATCCAAATACATCTTGGTGTTTCCGGGGTGTATCTAGTATGGTGAGTCATGGGCCTCTTGAAGTATTAACTTCCTGATCTCCTGGTTATTGGGCACATAAACTCGGTCCTCAAACCATAGGGTATCGTGCTCATCCTCACGAAAACCTTTGGCCTTTCCTTTGCCCATCTTCTCCTTTATCTCGGCAATCTCTTTATCATCTCTCTGAGCTTCCCGAATCTTGTCCAGCAATGTCGACTGAACCTCCATTGTGGAAATGAACCTTCTAGGTACAATCTCTAATCAAAGTTCCATGATGTCCTTTGCTAGTTCCTCCGGCAGTCCTTTACTTTCAAGGATATTAGCATAACTCTTCCGACTCAATGCGTCTGCTACGACATTGGCCTTTCCTGGATGATAGTGTAGCTTCATGTCATAATCCTTTATAAGCTCCAACCATCTCCTCTGCCTAAGGTTCAGCTCCTTCTGGGTGAAGATGTACTTCAAACTCTTGTGATCCGTGTACACATCACAACGGCTTCCAATAAGGTACTGTCTCCAAGTCTTCAACGCATGCACTACAGCCGCTAGCTCCAAATCATGTGTAGCATAATTCAACTCATGAGGTTTTAGTTGTCGTGAGGCATACGAAACAACTCTTCCGTCCTGCATAAGCACACATCCAAGTCCTAAGCGAGAGGCGTCGCAATACACTTGGAACTCCTTATGTATATCTGGCAGTACTAGCACTGGGGCTATAGTCAAACGTTTCTTCAACTCCTGGAAACTTGCTTCACAATCTTCTATCCATTTAAACTTGGTATCCTTCTTCAACAGTTCAGTCATTGGTTTTGCAATCTTGGAAAAATTCTCAATGAATCTCCGATAGTATCCTGCGAGTCCAAGAAAACTGCGGATCTCGCTAACTGAGGTGGGTGCCAACCATTCAGTGACTGACTGAACCTTGCTGGGGTCTACTGCTATACCTTCTCCTGATATAACATGTCCAAGGAATCCGACTTCCTTCAGCCAAAACTCGCATTTGCTAAACTTAGCATACAACTGGTGTTCCCTGAGCTTCTCGAGAACTAAACGCAAATGCTCTTTGTGCTCCTCCTCGTTCTTCGAGTATACCATGATATCATCAATAAACACCACGACAAACTTGTCCAAATACTCCATGAACACCTTGTTCATCATGCTCATGAAATAGGCAGGGGCGTTAGTCAGTCCAAACGACATGACCGTGTACTCGTATAATCCATATCGCGTTGTGAACGCCATCTTTGGTATGTCCTTCTCTCGTATCTTCAACTGATGATACCCTGATCGTAAATCGATCTTTGAGAACACTTTAGCTCCTTGCAACTGATCAAACAGATCGTTGATCATCGGTAGTGGGTACTTGTTCTTTATCGTCACTTCATTCAAGGCTCGATAATCAACAACCATCCTTAGGGATTTATCCTTCTTCTCAACCAAAAGTACTGGGGCTCCCCAAGGTGATGAACTTCTTCGGATGTATCCTTTCTCCAATAACTCCTTGATCTGTTTCTTAATTTCTTCCAGATCATTTGCGGGCATCCGATAGGGTCTCTTGGATATTGGTCCTGTACCTGGCAACAGCTCTATCAAAAACTCAATGTCTCTGTCCGGTGGCATGCCTGGTAACTCCTCTGGGAAAACATCCGGGTAATCCTTTACTACCGGTACTTCCTCCTGAACAACTCCCGTAAGGGCATTCACTTGGCTCCTTTTTGGCACATGCCTAGACACATACTTAATCCTTTTTCCCTCCGGGGTGGTGAGATAAATCGACTTACTCGCACAGTCAATGCTTCCTCCATACTTTGACATCCAGTCCATACCCAATATCACATCCAATCCTTGCGACTCTAAGATAATTAGGTCGGACGGAAACACATGTGTGCCAATGGTTAAGGGTATCTGGTCACACCATCGGCTAGCCATATATTCTGCTCCGGGTGAACTCACTAAAAGAGGGGTCCTAAGGGTTTGGGTTGGTAGTTTAAACTTATCCACGAATCCCCTTGATATGTATGAATGCGATGCACCAGTATCGAAAAGAACAAGAGCGGTAAATGACTTAACCAAAAACTTACCTATTACCGCGTCCGGCTGCTCTTCAACCTCCTCCACGTTAACGTGGTTCACTTGTCCTTTGTTGAATGGATTGGGCTTCTTCCCAGCGCTTCCATTTCCGTTTCCATTCCTTCCTTCGGGGCAATCATTGGCATAGTGCCCTGTCTTCCCGCACTTAAAACAGGTAACCTGACTTAAGTCTCTTTTGGCGGGAGTGGACGGGTTGGAGCGGTTCTGATTGTTGTTAGCTCCGTTCCCATCCCATTCTTAGCACCACTGTGGTTATGTGATCCTCCTCCAGTGTGGTTGTGACCTCCATGGTTGTGAACAAGTCCTCCCGAGTTCGGGGTTAGGCGAGGCTTCTGCTGAGCTCCTGAGGTATACTTCCCTTGTCCATACTTTCTCTTGCGGCTCTCAATCTGCTGCTGTTTCCCTTCAATAATAAGAGCCTTATCTACCAACTCCTGGTACTTGTTGAAGGTTGCTACCATCAACTGCATGCTCATCTCATCATTCAGCCCTTCCATAAACTTCTCCTGCTTCGCGGCATCTGTGGCCACATCATCAGGGGCATAGCGTGATAACTTGCTAAACTCATCCACGTACTGAGCCACAGTACGGTTCCCCTGGCGTAGGTTGCGGAACTCCCGCTTCTTCATCTGCATAGCTCCAGTTGAGACATGGGCGGTGCGGAAAGCTTGCTGAAACTGGTCCCAAGTGACGTTGGCTACAGGAAAAGTGGCTGTGTAATTCTCCCACCATGAGGCTGTTGGTCCATCCAATTGATGTGCGGAAAAGCGCACCCTCTCAACATCTGTGCAACCTGCGGTGTTCAACTCCCTTCCAATACGGCGTAGCCAATCATCAGCAACTATAGGCTCGGTGCTACTGGAAAACACCGGCGGCTGTAACCTTAGAAAACGGGCTAGGTTGTCCACTGGCGATGGGTTGTTGTTGTTGTTGCCCTGGTTCTGAACTAGCAATTGCATCAAGGCATTCTGTTGCTGAATCAACTGGGTGAGCTCCGGCGGGAAGGCAAAACCGGTGTCACGTCTTGGAGGCATCTGATTGGTTTAGATGGAAGAGATTAGAATAGAAAAATGGGTCTAATGAGAAAGCACTACCCATATGCACATGAGACAAACACAATCATTTCACTCAATCAATCAAGCAAGGGCATACAAACGGTCTAGAACTATCGCAAAAGTGCTCATTACTACTATATAGATGGGGGAAATACTACTAATAGTTGGTGGTCATCTAGAAATTTTGATCGATGGAAGACTCCATGATGTCTGCTCCAGCTTTCTCTTCAAAGTCATCATCACTAGGGTCGGAGTCGGTGTCGTCGATGATGATGTAGTTGTCCGGGCAAGTGGAATCGTTGTCTTCTACTCCCGGTGCTGGTCCTCCCATGAATACTCCGATCTTCTTGACTAGGTCGTCATTCTTCTCCAGTAGGGTCTTGATTTCCTCCTCATATCCATGGCGGGTAAACTTGAGTTCTTCCTCCAGCTCGATGATCCTAGTCTTCGCCTTCTTCAGGTCCATCATGTCAGCGCACATCTGGTTCTCCTGACGTCGAATGTGCTGGTTTAACTCCTGGATGAAAGCCGCAATGGATTTATCCTTCTTGGTGCTGATCAGTTCCCATTGCTCGTCTCGGCGCCCACATATTTGGTAAATAGTGTCCTTAAGCTACCTGTTGTAAACTTCTCCAATGCGTCCCATGGTGATGTGAGCTGCCATACTCTTTCCTAAACTCCAGGTTGGTGCGTCGAAGGAAAACTCTATGGGTTTATAAGTTGGCGGGAACGTCCTTCCTGGAACTTGTACTTGAATCATCCAGCGCTCTTCTTCTGGTAAAGTGGCGTTGTACGTCCCGATGAAGCTTGGTATTATAATGTTCAAGTACCTAGTGACTTCCTTCAAGTGGCGTCCAAAAGGTGTGTCTTCATCCGGTTGTGCAAACTTGTTCTTCATCTCCATCATCCTAAAGAGTAGAAAATGGAGAGGAGTCAGAAATGAGAAGAGAAGTGTGACCTAGGGTTTATCTTAGTGGTCGTGTCCTACACTCAACGTGTACTCTGATACCATCTTGTAGCGACCCGACCTCAGATGGTCAAGTCTGTGTGCTTCAGTGTCATCCCTGGATCGGTAATGCTGACACACACAATACTCGAAGGATTTATAATAGAGTAGCAATCACACACTTATTACATCGAATGTCTCCAAAGATAACTTATTACAAGAATATGGCTTAAGGCCATCTAATACGATAACAGCGGAAGGCTTGGAAGATAAGGTGAGTCCATCAACTCCAACGGCATAGCTGAGCTGCACGGCAATGACCTAACGAACCTTACTCCTCATCTGAAAAGTCTGCAACATAATACGTTGCAGCCCGAAAACGGGTCAGCACATGGAATATGCTGGCAATATAACACAGTAGAGCAGAAACGGAATAAAGCTATCACTACATGCATATATGGCTGGTGGAAAGCTGTATGGTTATAGTTTTTGCGTAAAGCCAATTTTTCCCTACAACAAAGGAATAGATTTTAATTTAACTATCATGGTGGTTGAAACATCATTGAGAAGGTACCCCCAACTCAATCCCAATTAAAATGATCAACAACCCAACAGTATTAATTAAACATGGTGAGATACATGTGATAACCCAAGTACTAGATACTCAATAATTGTCCATAACCGGGGACACGGCTAACCATGATTAGATTATACACTCTGCAGAGGTTTGCGCACTTTTCCCCACAAGACTCGATCGCCTCCGTTGGATTTCTCGCACTACATGGTGTTTGAGAAACGGATGACCGAGACACAGTCTTTCAGAAACGTTAACTCTCTACTCCGGGTAGACCATACCAAACCTACAAAACCCACTACCTGCTGATCTACCTCTTCAAGAGCTTCACGTAACTTACTCAACTATGCTAGAGCCCATAATATCTTGTGGCCGCACACGGAAGTTTCTAGCATGAATCATCTCAGTTCCCTTTGAGCCTGGGTGGCGGTCCATAGGAAGATCACACGGGTACCCCGGGATTTCCAAAAAAAAAATACAGACAACACTGGGTTTCCCAGGTGCCTCAATCCACCCAGTTATTTGATTAAGTTGCCACCCTAAGTTGAACCGTTAATTAACAATCTCACATCTGACATGAGTTTCACTCAAACCCAAACCACGTCTACGAGCATAGCATAGCAATATAAGCAATACGTAGAAGTAACTCCCAAGGGTTTGAATATAACAGGGCAATAGGTTCTACCTCAGCAACTACTTCCCAACCCACAAGTTAATGACATCCTAATCATGCAATGTTTGAGGATTGGAACTAATGCATAAAAACTGGGTAATAATGGGATATGATCAAAGTGTTACTTGCCTTGCTGACGATCCGCGAATCCTAGAGACTCGTAGTAACACGCTTCGCACTCCAAGAATTCTATCGCAAGCAAACAATAACATACATAAGTAACAAGCAACGATGCACAAGCAAAACTCAAACAAGAGAGGTTGACCAGAAAGTTCAACTTAAGAACTCTGGTACGCAAAAAGAATCAAATTAAACGGAGCAACGAAACTCAGACGGCGAAATAAAGAAGCTTTGTTTACTATTCTGAAACTAGGTCAAATTTTACAGTAGAGAAAACTTGTTTGAGTTGGTTAAACGGAAAGAGGGTTTCGAGACGAAACTCCAGGCGCTTGAATCGCCTAATTCCGATAAACGAGCGAAAAGATAAACAGAAACTAAGATCGGATCAGAAATCGCGATAAGAGAAAATCGCGGAATAAATCCGATAAAAGAAAACTCACGAACAGACTAACGAACGAGCGTTCGTTAGTTGTAACTAACGGGCGAGGAACCGTTCGTTAAAATGAACGTTCGGACGAACGTCCGCTAACTAGAAGAACCGAGAAAAAAACCGACGAATCCGAAAAAAACGGATCTAGGGTTTCTAAAAAAAACCGAACGGTCTTTATAAAAAAACCGGCGACGGGGCGCGGCGGCTACCTCCCGCGAGAGGTCCGGCGAGGTGAGGCAGCAGCGGGCGGCGGCTTGCGGGGCGGTGGCGACGATATATTTCATGCTTATTATCATTTGTCGAAGCTTTGATCTATATGTTGTCATCAATTACCAAAAAGGGGGAGATTGAAAGTGCAACTATCCCTAGGTGGTTTTGGTAATTCATAACAACATATAGCTCATTGAGCTAATGCTATTCCAAGATGACTATTTCAGGAAAGCTCAATGATTGGCATGGCATGGATGTGAAAGTGGAACCCTTAAAATGCTAAGGACAAAGGATTGGCTCAAGCTCAAAAGCTCAAGACTCTTCATTTTATATTTTAGTGATCCAAGATCACATTGAGTCTTTAGGAAAAGCCAATACTATCAAGGAGGGATGAGGTGTTGCTTAATGAGCCTTTTGCTTCATGTGCTTAGTGATATGCTCCAAAACCCTCAACTACTTTCCCATATCCACATATGACCTAAACCCTAAGCCAAACTCGGTCCTACCGATTCTTTCTATCCGGCGCCACCGAGTTTCACTTGTCATAAGCCACTGCCAAACCCTAGCAATTCGGTTCTACCGATAGGGATCTCGGTCTCACCGAGATGGGATTGCAAACTCTCTGTTTCCCTTTCGTAACTTTTCGGTCTCACCAAAAGAGCGAATCGGTCCCACCGAGATTGCAATGTAAAATCTCTGTTTCCCTTTTGTAACTTTTCGGTCTCACCGAAAGAGCAAATCGGTCCCACCGAGTTTGCCTGACCAACTCTCTGGTTAGCTTATTACCAAACTCGGTCTCACCGAGTTTGTGTAATCGGTCTCACCGAGATTATGTTATGCCCAAACCCTAACCATATCGGTCCTACCGAGTTGCATGTTAGTCCCACCGAAAATCTCTAACGGTCACTAGGTTTACCTTTTCGGTCCGACCGAGTTTGTTGATTCGGTCCCACCGAGATTGGAAAACTGTGTGTAATGGTTGGATTTTGTGTGGAGGCTATATATACCCCTCCACCTCCTCTTCATTCGTGGAGAGAGCCATCAGAACACATACACAATTCCAACTCATATGTTATGAGAGAGAACCACCTACTCATGTGTTGAGAACAAGATATTCCATTCCTACCATATGAATCTTGATCTCTAGCCTTCCCCAAGTTGCTTTCCACTCAAATCTTCTTTCCACAAAATCCAAATCCTATGAGAGAGAGTTGAGTGTTGGGGAGACTATCATTTGAAGCACAAGAGCAAGGAGTTCATCATCAACACACCATTTGTTACTTCTTGGAGAGTGGTGTCTCCTAGATTGGCTAGGTGTCACTTGGGAGCCTCCGACAAGATTGTGGAGTTGAACCAAGGAGTTTGTAAGGGCAAGGAGATCGCCTACTTCGTGAAGATCTACCGCTAGTGAGGCAAGTCCTTCGTGGGCGATGGCCATGGTGGGATAGACAAGGTTGCTACTTCATGGACCCTTCGTGGGTGGAGCCCTCCGTGGACTCGCGCGACCGTTACCCTTCGTGGGTTGAAGTCTCCATCAACGTGGATGTAGGATAGCACCACCTATCCGAACCACGGGAAAAACATCCGTGTCTCCAATTGCGTTTGAATTCTCCAAACCCTTCCCTTTACATTCTTGCAAGTTGCATGCTTTACTTTCCGCTGCCAATATACTCTTTGCATGCTTGCTTGAATTGTGTGATGATTGCTTGACTTGTCCTACAATAGCTAAAATCTGCCAAGAACTAAAATTGGGAAAAGGTTAAGTTTTTATTTGGTCAAGTAGTCTAATCACCCCGCTCTAGACATACTTTCGATCCTACACATTACTCTAACCCTTTGGATAACTTGATTGCTGGGACGTGGCGATTGGCGGCTCTCCCAATTGAAGGCAAGTCTCCACCTGCGGTTGAAATGCGAAGGGCTAGAGAGCTTCTTCAGACAACATTGGTTCAGCAGGAGGCTTATTCTTACAGCCGTGAGAGGATCCATTCAACCCCTCGCCTAAGCCGGAGTTATAGCAGACACATGGACTCCCGAGCGGTGTCAAGCAGCGAGCGGCATCGTAACCCACCCCATGGACATGACCCGCCCCGTAACACTCAGGCCTCGATGGATCAGGATAGATCACGTCGGGAGGCTGAGCTGGTGGCTCAGTACACGACTCATCAACCATCTCCGGTTTATCCGATAACCTCGGTGGACGCAGGTGTGACCTCTCGAAGCACGGGTGTACCATGTTTGGTGCCGGCTCTACGTAATGAGTGTCTGCCCAAGGACTTCAAAGGACCTCGTAAGGTGCCCAACTACACAGCCGACTTACCCCCTGAGGCATGGATTGAGAGTTACGAGATGGCCATGGAGCTACTGGAGGTCAGCGATACCACTTGTGCTAAATACTTCACCATGATATTGGATGGGACGACCCGTACTTGGCTAAAGGGACTGCCTGCCAATTCAATTGGATCGTGGGCTGAGTTGAAGGCCCGGTTCATCCAGAATTTTAAAGATACGTGCAAACAACCCATGTCATTTGTGGATTTAGATGCATGTGCCCAAGAGGAGGGCGAGTCAACAACCCATTGGGTGCGCCGGGTCAAAGCCATCCTACATTCATCAGATAACATCAATGTCGGCTCAGCGGTCCTCATGTTAGAGAAGAATTGCCGTTTTTTCCTCTTAAACAGAAGTTGGGACGGCTCAAGCGCCACTGTAACGATATGGGGGAGCTAATGGCGGCTCTAATTAAATATGCCGACTCTGATAGTACCAAGGACCCCAAGTCTGATGATAAAAAGCTGGGAAAGGGAAGGAAGAGCGGCAACACCAAGGGCCAGAATCATAACCCGGCGAGTCAGCCTGGCAATGGTAAACGCAAGGCTGATAATAATTCAGATTTTGTGGCCAATACCAACACGCAGAACAATGGTCAGCGTCGTAAAGTAAAGCCACCTCCTCGGGCGGGAGGGTCAGGTATAAACCTGGAGTATCTGTTGAATCAGCCTTGCCCAAAGCATGGTTCACGGGAAAAGCCATCCACACACCTTTGGAAGGACTGCCACATTATGAAGGAGTTTAAAAATTCCGACTTGTTCCAAAACAATCATGGGCTAGGCGGCGGCTCAGGTTCCGGTTCTCATGGGCCGGGTTGCGGTGGCGGTGGTTCTAATTCCGGTTTTCAGGGTCACCAAAACAACCAAGGTAATCAGGGCGATTATCATCAACAGTCCGGTTAGGGGAATCAACAACAACAATCTGGTTATCAAAGTAACCCGAAGCAATTGAATAGCGGGCAATACCACGTCTTCACCACAAGTTTATGCAAGCGGGATCAGAAGCTCCATAAAAGGGCCATGAATGTCGTTGAGCCGGCAGTTCCCCGTTACTTGTGATGGTCTAAGCAGCCCATTGTGTGGAGTCGTGAGGATCACCTGCCCCGGGTTGACAATCCGGGTCACTTGACTTTGGTGGTAGCACCTCAGGTTGGAGGATATAAATTCACTAAGGTACTCATGGACAGAGGTAGCAGCATCAATATCCTTTATTATGAAACCTTCCATCACATGGGGTTGACTGATAAAAATATTAAGCTGTCAAACACTGCCTTCCATGGTGTGGTGCCTGGTAAGTCGGCATACCCGGTTGGTAAAATAGCTCTGGAGGTTGCATTTGGGGACGATCATGAATCCAGGTCCGAGACGTTGACCTTTGAAGTGGTGAAGATTAAAAGCCCTTATCATGCCCTGTTTGGACGGTCGGCTTATGCTAAGTTCATGGCAAGGATGTCATGGAATTGTCACGGCAGATGTCCTCATTGGAAGGACTTAGTCGTGAGGCCAATGCATCTATGTGGTAGCTTGAGAGGGGTTGAGTGGGACGAGAGACGCGAGGTTTTACCCAGGTTCGGCCCCTCATGGTGGAGGTAAAAGCCTACATCCTGCTTCATTGATATTGATGATGATGATCACGATTACAAGGGTGCTCTATCTCGAGAGCTATTGACTTGTCTGTCTAAACCTAACTTGTGAAAACTTATGAAAACTTCTCCCTCTTGGGGTGCCCTGCCCCTCCTTATATATGTTGAAGGGGAGGCTTACATGACTAGTCCTATTAGGATTAGGATTACTCTCTTACAAGTGGAGTCCTAGTCTTGCTTCCTTTGTAAGGGAATATTCCTTATGCCTTTTCTCATAAGCCAGCCCACCATAACACGAGCCGGTCTTCTGGGCCTTGGGCCTTGTCATCCATCTGACCCGCCCGTCGGGTCACCAGTGAGTCACAATGTCCAGGCGGGTTGCCTCTAAACCGCCATGTCCGGGCGGATCGCCAGTGAGTCGCCAAGCTCCAGCCAGGTCTCTGGTGAGTCGCCTAGTCTGGCCGGGTCAAACATCCGGCCGGGTTAGACCGCGGGGTATATCCCCGACAAAGGCCTTGTTATGTTTTTCTATAGCTCAAAATGCCGGGTCACAAGGGGACCATTACGGTGCATGGAAGCCAGAAGATAGCTTTGGAGTGCGAGGAAGGTGATGCAGCCTATGCTGAGTCTGTCTGCGCAACAGAGGAATTGAAGTTTTATAAAGACAATGTTGACCCGGCCAACATGACATCTTTGAAAAAGCCAACTACAGAGCATGACCCGGTCTTGAAGTCTAAATCGGCAGACGACACCAAGCTGGTTGATTTCGTTTCTGGCGATTCATACAAGCACTTCAGCATCAGTGCTAATCTGGATCCGAAATAGGAAAGCGCGCTCATTGAGTTTATCTGTGAGAACCAGAACATTTTTGCATGGAAACCTTCTGACATGCCGGGTGTATCGAGAGAACTCGCTGAGCACACTCTCAATATTGATCCGAAGTTTAAGCCGGTCAAGCAGTTTCTTCATCGTTTTAATGAAGAAAGGCGCAAGGCCATTGGTGAACAGTGGCCCGGCTCTTGGCGGTTGGGTTCATCATTGAAGTTTTGCATCCCGAATGGTTGGCTAACCCGGTGCTGGTTGTTAAGAAGAACGACACTTGGCGTATGTGTGTAGATTACACGGATTTAAATAAAGCTTGTCCGACTGATCCTTTCGCTCTCCCTCGTATTGATCAAATTATTGATGCTATGGAGCGCTTGAGCTTTTTGGATGCTTATTCTGGTTATCATCAGATCAAAATGGCAGTCAAGGACCAGGAGAAGACAACCTTCATTACTCCATTTGGAGCCTTCTGCTATGTGTCCATGCCTTTTGGGCTCAAGAGTGCCCAGGTGACTTACCAACGGTGTTTGCAAAATTGCCTTCATAATCAAATCGGACGTAATATTCATGCTTATGTGGATGACATTGTGGTGAAATCCAGAAAGAAGGAGACCCTGATTGATGATTTGAAGGAGACCTTTGACAATCTCCGGGTGTATAAGATGATGCTTAACCCGGGAAAGTGTGTTTTTGGTGTACCAGCTGGTAAGCTTTTGGGTTTTCTGGTTTCAAACAGAGGCATTGAAGCTAACCCGGAGAAGATCAAGGCCACCACTTCCTTGTCTAAGCCGGCGTGTGTCAATGATGTTCAACGTCTAGCAGGTCATATTGCGGCCTTAAGCCGGTTCATGAGCTGACTGGGTGAAAAGGCTATACCACTGTACCAGATGATGAAGAAAACATATCACTTTGTCTGGAGTGATGCTGCTAACCAAGCATTTGAGGATTTGAAGAAATAGTTGGCTGAGCCGCTCGTTCTTGCTGCTCCTATTGATAAGGAGCCTTTGATGTTATATGTGGCTGCCAATAGCCGAGCTGTTAGTGTTGCCATTGTGGTGGAGAGGAAGGAAACATGTAAAGAATATCCGGTTCAACGACCAGTTTACTATATCAGTGAGGTCCTTATTGAGTCCAAACAGAGATATCCACATCGGCAGAAGCTTGTGCATGGGTTTTTTATGACTAGCCGGAAGCTTAAGCAGTATTTTCTGGGTCATCCTATCATTGTGGTTAGTTCTGCCCCTCTATGGGATATCATTCAAAACAGAGAAGCCACAGGTCGGGTAGCTAAATGGGCCATCGAGCTTGGACCTCATGGTTTAAGGTATGTGCCTCATACAACCATCAAATCTCAAGCACTTGTGGATTTCATCAATGATTGGACAGAGTTGCAGATGCCTGAGGAGAAACCGGATAACACATATTGGACTATTCACTTTGATGGGTCCAGGCAGTTGGAAGGCTCGGGGGCTGGAGTTGTATTGACTTCCCCACGAGGCAATAAGTTTTCTTATGTTCTCCGACTGATGTTCCCTTGTACTAACAATGCAGCTGAATATGAGGCCTTGCTCCACGGTCTTCAGATGGCTAAGGAGATGAACTTAAGATGGGTGAGGTGCTTTGGTGACTCAGATCCGGTAGCTCAACAAGTTTCGGGTACTTGGGATTCTAAGGATCCACTCATGGCGGGTTATCGTCGAGAGGTTGATGCTATTGGGGGTCACTTCAAGGGTTATCAAGTTGAGCATATTGATCGAAGGAAAAACGAGGCGGCTGATACTTTAAGCCGGTTGGGCTCTCAGCGTAAGCCGGTGCCACCTCACACTTTCTTGGATATTCTGCATAACCCTTCAGTTAAGTTGCCAACAGAAGAAGATCTTGCTATTCCTGACCCGGAGTCACAGATGGTGGCGGCTCTTCATGCTATTCCTGATTGGACAGTCCCATACTTGTCTAATATGATCCAGGGGGAGTTACCTGAAGATGAAACTTTAGCCAGGTAGATAACCCGGAGGTCTAAGTCAATGACAATTGTCAATGGAGAGCTACATCATTGCAGTGTCATAGGGGCGTTTCAACATTGTATTTCTCCAAAAGAGGGCCGTGGCATCCTTCATGAGATTCATGAAGGAGATTGTGGTCATCATGCCGGCTCTAAATCTCTCGTGGCTAAAGCCTTTTGTCATGGGTTTTATTGGCCGACGGCTCATGCTGATGCTGAGGATCTGGTCAGTAAATGTGATGGTTGTCAGAAATTTTCATGACGAGCTCATGTGTCGGCTCAAGAACTAAGGATGATTCTAATTACTTGGCCGTTTGCAGTCTGGGGGCTTGGTATGATTGGGCCTTTCAAAAGGTCCAAAGATAAAAAGACACACCTCTTGGTGGCAGTTGACAAATTTACAAAGTGGGTTGAAGCAGAGCCGGTCAGTAAGTGTAACTCGGCGATGGCGGTTCAATCCATCAAAAAGGTGATTTTCCGTTTTGGCTTTCCCCACAGTATCATAACTGATAATGGCACTAATCTATCCAAGGGTGCTATGAAAGAGTTTTGTCAACGGGAGCATATCCGGCTTGATGTCTCATCAGTGGCTCACCCCTAGTCTAATGGTCAAGCTAAGAGAGCCAATCAGGAGATCTTAAGAGGCATCAAGCCCCGGCTTCTAGTTCCCTTGCAAAGGACGCCGGGTTGTTGGGTGGAGGAGTTACCTTCGGTATTATGGAGTATCAATACTACCCCTGATACGTCTCCAACTTATCTATAATTTTTGATTGCTCCATGCTATATTATCTACTGTTTTGGACATTATTGGGCTTTATTATCCACTTTTATATTATTTTTGGGACTAACCTATTAACCGGAGGCCCAGCCTAGAATTGCAATTTTTTTGCCTGTTTTAGGGTTTCGAACAAAAGAAATATCAAACGGAGTCCAAACGGAATGAAACCTTCGGGAACGTGGTTTTCTCAATGAATAAGACCCAGGAGACTTGGACCCTACGTCAAGGCACAAGATAGGAGGCCACGGGGTAGGGGGCGCGCCTGCCTACCCCAGGCGCACCCTCCACCCTCGTGGGCCCCCTGTTGCTCCACCGACGTACTCCTTCCTCCTATATATATCCACGTACCCCCAAATGATCAGATACGGAGCCAGAACCCTAATTCCACCGTAGTAACTTTCTGTATCCACGAGATCCCATCTTGGGGCCTGTTCCGGAGCTCCACCGGAGGGGGAATCGATCACGGAGGGCTTCTACATCAATACCATAGCCCCTCTAATGAAGTGTGAGTAGTTTACCTCAGACCTACGGGTCCATAGTTAGTAGCTAGATGGCTTCTTCTCTCTTTTTGGATCTCAATACAATGTTATCCCCCTCTCTTGTGGAGAACTATTCGATGTAATCTTCTTTTTGCGGTGTGTTTGTTGAGACCGATGAATTGTGGGTTTATGATCAAGTCTATCTATGAACAATATTTGAATCTTCTCTGAATTCTTTTATGTATGCTTGGTTATCTTTGCATGTCTCTTCGAATTATCAATTTGGTTTGGCCTACTAGATTGATCTTTCTTGCAATGGGAGAAGTGCTTAGCTTTGGGTTCAATCTTGCGGTGTCCTTTCCCAGTGACAGTAGGGGCAGCAAGGCACGTATTGTATTGTTGCCATCGAGGATAACAAGATGGGGTTTTCTTCATATTGCATGATTCTATCCCTCTACATCATGTCATCTTGCTTAAGGCGTTACTCTGTTTTTAACTTAATACTCTAGATGCATGCTGGATAGCGGTCGATGAGTGGAGTAATAGTAGTAGATGCAGGCAGGAGTCGGTCTACTTGTCTCAGACGTGATGCCTATATACATGATCATACCTAGATATTCTCATAACCATGCTCAATTCTGTCAATTGCTCAATAGTAATTTGTTCACCCACCGTAGAATACTTATGCTCTCGAGAGAAGCCACTAGTGAAACCTATGGGCCCCGGGTCTATCTTTATCATATTGATCTCCTTACTTAGTTATTTACTTTGCCTTTATTTTACTTTGCATCTTTATCACAAAAATACCAAAAAGATTATTTATATCATATCTATCAGATCTCACTCTCGTAAGTGGCCTTATAGGGATTGACAACCCCTATTTGCGTTGGTTGTGAGGATTTATTTGTTTTGTGCAGGTGCGAGGGACTCGCGCATAGCCTCCTACTGGATTGATACCTTGGTTCTAAAAAACTGAGGGAAATACTTACGCTACTTTGCTGCATCATCCCTTCCTCTTCGGGGAAAACCAACGCAGTGCTCAAGAGGTAGCAAGAAGGATTTCTGGCGCCGTTGCCGGGGAGGTCTTCGCAAAAGTCAACATACCAAGTACCCATCACATACCCTTATCTCCCGCATTACATTATTTGCCATTTGCCTCTCGTTGTCCTCTCCCCCACTTCACCCTTGCCGTTTTATTTGCCCTCTCTCTCCATCCTCCCTCTCTTTCTCTATTTGCCTCTTTTTGCCCGTTTGCTTGTGTGTTAGTTTGCTTGCTTGTCACGATAGCTCAAGATAATACTAAATTGTGTGACTTCACCAATACCAACAACAATGATTTTATTAGCACTCCGATTGCTCCTCTTACCGATGCCGAATCTTGTGAAATTAATACTGCTTTGCTGAATCTTGTTTTGAAAGATCCGTTTTCCGGCCTTCCTAGTGAAGATGCCGCTACCCATCTAAATAGCTTCGTTGATTTGTGTGACATGCAAAAGAAGAAAGATGTGGATAATGATATTGTTAAATTGAAGCTATTTCCTTTTTCACTTAGAGATCGTGCTAAAGCTTGGTTTTCGTCTTTGCCTAAAAATAGTATTGATTCATGGAATAAGTGCAAATATGATTTTATCTCTAAGTATTTTCCTCCCGCTAAGATCATCTCTCTCAGAAACGACATTATGAATTTTAAGCAACCTGATCAGGAACATGTTGCACAAGCTTGGGAGAGAATGAAATTAATGATACGTAGTTGCCCTACTCATGGTTTAAATTTGTGGATGGTTGTTAAATTTTTTATGCCGGATTGAATTTTGCTTCTAGAAATCTTTTAGATTCGGCCGCGGGAGGCACTTTTATGGAAATCACTTTAGGAGAAGCTACTAAACTCCTAGATAATATTATGGTTAATTATTCTCAATGGCATACTGAAAGATCTACTAATAAAAAGGTGCATGCGATAGAAGAAATTAATGTTTTGAGTGGAAAGATGGATGAACTTATGAAATTATTTGCTAATAAGAGTGTTTCTTCTGATCCTAATGGTGTGCCCTTGTCTACTTTGATTGAGAATAATAATGAATCTATGGATGTGAATTTTGTTGGGGTAGGAACAATTTTGGTAACAACGCGTATAGAGGAAATTTCCATCCTAGGCCTTATCCTAGTAATCCCTCTAATAATTATGGTAATTCCTACAACAATTCTTATGGAAATTACAATAAGATGCCATATTATTTTGAATCTAATATTAAAGAATTAATTACTTCGCAAAAGAATTTTAATGCTATGATTGAAGAAAAATTGCTTGAGATTGATGATTTGGCTAGGAACGTTCATAGAATTTCTCTTGATGTTGATTCTTTGAAACTCAGATCTATTCCACCTAAGCATGATATCAATGAGTCTCTCAAAGCCATGATAATTTCCATTGATGAGTGCAAATAAAGAACTGCTAGGATGCGTGCTAAGAAAGATGCCTTTATAAGAGCGTGTTCTTCTAGTTCCTATGAAAACAAAGATGAAGATCTAAAAGTTATTGATGTGTCCCTATTAAATCTTTGTTTTTCAATATTAATCTTGATAATGATGGGACTGAATATGATCCACCTTTACCTAGAAGGCGTTCCAAGAATTCGGAATTTTTTGATCTTGATGCTAAAATTGATAAAAGTGGGATTGAAGAAATTAAAACCCTAGATGTTGCTAAACCCATTATTATGTATTTCAAGGAATTTAACTATGAAAATTTCTCTTTGATTGATTGTATTTCCTTGTTGCAATCTGTGCTAAATTCTCCTCACGCTTATAGTCAAAATAAAGCGTTTACTAAACATATCGTTGATGCCTTGATGCAATCTTATGAAGAAAAACTTGAATTGGAAGTTTCTATCCCTAGAAAACTTTATGATGAGTGGGAACCAACTATTAAAATTAAAATTAAAGATCATGATTGCTATGCTTTATGTGATTTGGGTGCTAGTGTTTCCACGATTCCAAGAACTTTGTGTGATTTGTTAGGTTTCCGTGATTTTGATGACTGCTCTCTAAACTTGCACCTTGCGGATTCTTCTATTAAGAAACCTGTGGGAAGAATTAATGATGTTCTTATTGTTGCAAATAGAAATTATGTGCCCGTAGATTTTATTGTTCTTGACATAGATTGCAATCCTTCATGTCCTATTATTCTTGGTAGACCTTTCCTTAGAACGATTGGTGCAATTATTGATATGAAGGAAGGAAATATTAGATTCCAATTTCCATTAAGGAAAGGCATGGAAAACTTTCCTAGAAATAAATTTAAATTACCTTATGAATCTATTATGAGAGCCACTTATGGATTACCTACCAAAGATGGGAATACCTAGATCTATTCTTGCTTGTTATGCCTAGCTAGGGGCGTTAAACGATAGCGCTTGTTGGGAGGCAACCCAATTTTATTTTTATTCCTTGCTTTTTGCTCCTGTTTAGTAATAAATAATTTATCTATCATCTGTTTTGGTTGTGTTTTTTGTGTTTAAGTAGTGTTTGTGCCAAGTAGAACCGTTGGGAAGACTTGGGGAAAGTCTTGTTGAACTTGCTGTAAAAAACAGAAACTTTAGCGCTCACGAGAACTACTGCCATTTTTATTTGTAAAGTGATATTTAGTTAATTATTTTTGCAGATGATTAATAGATAAATTCCTCACGTCCAGAAATTTATTTTAGAATTTTTGGGGTTCCAGATCTTGCGATAGCTACAGATTACTACAGATTGTTCTGTTTTTGACAGATTCTGTTTTTCTTGTGTTGTTTGCTTATTTTGATGAATCTATGGCTAGTAAAATAGTTTATAAACCATAGAGAAGTTGGAATACATTAGGTATAACACCAATATAAATAAATAAGGAGTTCATTACAGTACCTTGAAGTGGTCTTTTGTTTTCTTTCGCTAACGGAGCTCACGAGATTTTCTACTTTAAGTTTTGTGTTGTGAAGTTTTCAAGTTTTGGGTAAAGATTTGATGGATTATGGAACAAGGAGTGGCAAGAGACTAAGCTTGGAGATGCCCATGGCACCCCCAAGATAATCTAAGGACACCTAAAAGCCAAAGCTTGGGGATTCCCCAGAAGGCATCCCCTCTTTCGTCTACTTCTATCGGTAACTTTACTTGGAGCTATATTTTTATTCGCCACATGATATGTGTTTTGCTTGGAGCGTCTTGTATTATTTGAGTCTTTGCTTGTTAGTTTACCACAATAATCCTTTCTGTACACACCTTTTGAGAGAGCCATACATGATTCGGAATTTTTTAGAATACTATATGTGCTTCGCTTATATCTTTTGAGTTATATAATTTTGCTCTAGTACTTCACTTATATCTTTTAGAGCACGGTGGTGGTTTTTTTTATATAGAAACTATTGATCTCTCATGCTTCACTTAGATTATTTTGAGAGTCTTTAATAGCATGGTAATTTGCTTAAAATCCTAATATGCTTGGTACACATGATTAATAATAAAACTTTCTTATGAGTGTGTTGAATACTATGATAAGTTTGATACTTGATAATTGTTTTGAGATATGAAGATGGTGATGTTAAAGTTGTGCTAGTTGAGTAGTTGTGAATTTGATAAATACTTGTGTTGAAGCTTGTGATTCCCGTAGCATGCACGTATGGTGAACTGTTATGTGATGAAGTCGGAGCATGATTTATTTATTGATTGTCTTCCTTATGTGTGGCAGTCGGGGACGAGCGATGGTCTTTTCCTACCAATCTATCCCCCTAGGAGCATGCGCGTAATACTTTGCTTTGATAACTTGGTAGATTTTTGCAACAAGTATATGAGTTCTTTATGACTAATGTTGAGTCCATGGATTATACGCACTCTCACCCTTCCACCTTTGCTAGCCTCTCTAATACCGCGCACCTTTCGCCAGTATCATACACCCACCATATACCTTCCTCAAAACAGCCACCATACCTACCTATTATGGCATTTCCATAGCCATTCCGAGATATATTTCCATGCAACTTTCCACCGTTCCGTTTATTATGACACACTCCATCATTGTCATATTGCTTAGCATGATCATTTAGTCGACATCGTATTTGTGGCAAAGCCACCGTTCATAATTCTTTCATACATGTCACTCATGAGTCATTGCATATCCCGGTACACCGCCGGAGGTATTCATATAGAGTCATATTTTGTTCTAAGTATCGAGTTGTAGTTGTTGAGTTGTAAGAAAAATAAAAGTGTGATGATCATCATTATTAGAGCATTGTCCCAGTGAGGAAAGGATGATGGAGACTATGATTCCCCCACAAGTCGGGATGAGACTCCGGACAAAAAATAAATAAAAAGAAAGAAAGAAAGAAAGAAAGAAAAAAGGCCATAAAAAAGAGAGAGAAAAAGCCCAAATAAAAAAAATGAGAGAAAAAGAGAGAAGGGACAATGTTACTATCCTTTTACCACACTTGTGCTTCAAAGTAGCACCGTGATCTTCATAGTAGAGAGTCTCTCATGTTATCACTTTCATATACTAGTGGGAATTTTTCATTATAGAACTTGGCTTGTATATTCCAATGATGGGCTTCCTCAAATTGCCCTAGGTCTTCATGAGCAAGCAAGTTGGATGCACACCCACTTAGTTTCTTTTTGAGCTTTCATATACTTATAGCTCTAGTGCATCTGTTGTATGTCAATCCCTACTCACTCACATTAATATCTATTGATGGGCATCTCCATAGCCCGTTGATACGCCTAGTTGATGTGAGACTATCTTCCCCTTTTTGTCTTCTCCACAACCACCATTCTATTCCACCTATAGTGCTATGTCCATGGCTCACGCTCATGTATTGCGTGAAGATTGAAAAAGTTTTGAGAATGTTAAAAGTATGAAACAATTGCTTGGCTTGTCATCGGGGTTGTGCATGATTTAAATATTTTGTGTGGTGAAGATAGAGCATAGCCAGACTATATGATTTTGTAGGGATAACTTTATTTGGCCATGTTATTTTGATAAGACATAATTGCTTAGTTAGTATGCTTGAAGTATTATTATTATTATGTCAATATGAACTTTTGTCTTGAATCTTTCGGATCTGAATATTCATACCACAATTAAGAAGAATTACATTAAAATTATGCCAAGTAGCACTCCGCATCAAAAATTCTGTTTTTATCATTTACCTACTCGAGGATGAGCAGGAATTAAGCTTGGGCATGCTTGATACGTCTCCAACGTATCTATAATTTTTGATTGCTTCATGCTATATTATCTACTGTTTTGGACATTATTGAGCTTTATTATCCACTTTTTATATTATTTTTGGGACTAACCTATTAACCGGAGGCCCAGCCCAGAATTGCTGTTATTTTGCCTGTTTTAGGGTTTTGAAGAAAAAGAATATCAAACGGAGTCCAAACGAGATCTGATATTCATTTTCTTTGAAACACTAAAATAGGCATAAAACAACAAATCTGGGCTGGGCCTCCGGTTAATAGGTTAGTCCCAAAAATAATATAAAAGTGGAAAATAAAGCCCAATATTGCCTAAAACAGTAGATAATATAGCATGGAGCAATCAAAAATTATAGATACGTCGGAGACGTATCAAGCATCCCAAGCTTAATTCCTGCTCGTCCTCGAGTAGGTAAATGATAAAAACAGAATTTTTGATGCGGAGTGCTACTTGGTATAATTTCAATGTAATTCTTCTTAATTGTGGTATGAATATTCAGATCCATAAGATTCTAGACAAAAGTTCATATTGACATAAAAATAATAATACTTCAAGCATACTAACAAAGCAATTATGTCTTCTCAAAATAACATGGCTAAAGAAAGTTATCCCTACAAAATCATATAGTCTGGCTATGCTCCATCTTCCCCACACAAAGTATTTAAATCATGCACAACCCCGATGACAAGCCAAGCAATTGTTTCATACTTTTGATGTTCTCAAACTTTTTCAATCTTCACGCAATACATGAGCGTGAGCCATGGACATAGCACTATAGGTGGAATAGAATGATGGTTGTGGAGAAGACAAAAAGGAGAAGATAGTCTCACATCAACTAGGTGTATCAACGGGCTATGGAGATGCCCATCAATAGATATCAATGTGAGTGAGTAGGGATTGCCATGCAACGGATGCAGTAGAGCTGTAAATGTATGAAAGCTCAACAAAAGAAACTAGTGGGTGTGCATCCAACTCGTTTGCTCACGAAGACCTAGGGCATTTTAAGGAAGCCCATCATTGGAATATACAAGTCAAGTTCTATAATGAAATATTCCCACTAGTATATGAAAGTGACAACATATGAGACTCTCTATATGAAGAACATGGTGCTACTTTGAAGCACAACATATGAGACTCGCTATATCATGGTGCTACTTTGAAGCACAAATGTGGTAAAAGGATAGTAGCATTGTCCCTTTTAATTTTTTTATTTGGCCTTCCCTTTTTTTGGCCTTTCCTTTTTCATATTATTTTTTAGGACAATGCTCTATTGAATGATGATCATCACACTTCTATTTATTTACAACTTGATGATACAACTCGATACTAGAACAAAGATGACTCTATATGAATGCCTCCGGCGGCGCACCGGGATATGCAATGGTGCATGAGTGACAAGTATGAAAGAATTATGAACGGTGGCTTTGCCACAAATACTATGTCAACTACATGATCATGCTAAGCAATATGACAATGATGAAGCGTGTCATAATAAACGGAACGATGGAAAGTTGCATGGCAATATATCTCAGAATGGCTATGGAAATGCCATAATAGGTAGGTATGGTGGCTATTTTGAGGAAAGTATATGGTGGGTTTATGGTATCGGCGAAAGTTGCGCGGTACTAGAGAGGCTAGCAAAGGTGGAAGGGTGAGAGTGCGTATGATCCATGGACTCAACATTAGTCATAAATAACTCACATACTTATTGCAAAAATCTATTAGTCATCGAAACAAAGTACTACACGCATGCTCCTAGGGGGATAGATTGTTAGGAAAAGACCATCGCTCGTCCCCGACCGCCACTCATAAGGAAGACAATCAATAAATAAATCATGCTCCGACTTCATCACATAACGGTTCACCATACGTGCATGCTACGGGAATCACAAACTCCAACAAAAGTATCTCTCAAATTCACAACTACTCAACTAGCATGACTCTAATATCACCATCTCCATATCTCAAAACAATTATCAAGTATCAAACTTCTCATAGTATTCAACACACTCATAAGAGAATTTTATTATTCTTGAATACCTAGCATATTAGGATTTTAAGAAAATTACCATGCTATTTAAGACTCTCAAAATAATATAAGTGAAGCATGAGAGTTCATCTATTTCTTCAAAATAAAACTACCACCATGCTCTAAAAGATATAAGTGAAGCACTAGAGCAAATGACAAACTACTCCGAAAGATATAAGTGAAGATCAATGAGTAGTCGAATAATTATGCAACTATGTGAAGACTCTCTAACATTTAATAATTTCAGATCTTGGTATTCTATTCAAACAGCAAGCAAATCCTAACAAAATAAATTGACGCTCCAAGCAAAACACATATCATGTGGCGAATAAAAATATAGCTCCAACTAAAGTTACCGATGAACGAAGACGAAAGAGGGGATGCCTTCCGGGGCATCCCCAAGCTTAGGCACTTGGTTGTACTTGAATATTACCTTGGGGTGCCTTGGGAATCCACAAGCTTAGGCTCTTGCCACTCCTTATTCCATAGTCCATTGAATCTTTACCCAAAACTTAAAAACTTCACAACACAAAACTTAACAGAAAACTCGTAAGCTCCGTTAGTATAAGAAAATAAATCACCACTTCAAGGTACTGTAATGAACTCATTATTTATTTATATTGGTGTTAAACCTACTGTATTCCAACTTCTCTATGGTTTAGAAATTATTTTACTAGCCATAGATTCATCAAAATAAGCAAACAACACACGAAAAACAGAATCTGTCAAAAACAGAACAGTCTTTAGTAATCTGGATCAAACGTATACTTCTGGAACTCATAAAATTCTAAAATAAATTGCTGGACCTGAGTAATTTATCTATTAATCGTCTGCAAAAAGAATTAACTAAATATCACTCTCCAAATAAAAACGGCAGCAATTCTCGTGAGCGCTAAAGTTTCTGTTTTTGACAGCATGATCAACAAGACTTTCCCCAAGTCTTCCCAAAGGTTCTACTTGGCACAAACACTAATTAAAAGCATAAAAACACATCTAAACAGAGGCTAGATGAATTATTTATTACTAAACAGGAACAAAAATCAAGGAACAAAAATAAAATTGGGTTGCCTCCCAACAAGCGCTATCGTTTAACGCCCCTAGGTAGGCATGGTGATTTCAATGATGCTCATATAAAGGATAAGAATTGTAACATAAAGAGAGGATCATGAAGAATATGACTAGCACATTTAAGCCTAACCCACTTCTTATTCATAGGGATTTTGTGAGCAAACAACTTATGGGAACGAGAATCAACTAGCATAGGAAGGTAAAACAAGCGTAACTTCAACACTTTAAGCACATAGAGAGGGAACTTGATATTATTGCAATTCCTACAAGCATATGTTCCTCCCTCATAATAATTTTTAGTAGCATCATAAATGAATTCAACAATATAACCATCGCCTAAAGCATTCTTTTCATGATCTACAAGCATAGAAATTTTATTACTCTCCACATAAGCAAAATTCTTCTCATTCAAGACAGTGGGAGTATCATAAGAGACTTGGATACTATAAATTGTTTCCACATTAAAAGAGTAATGTTCAGTAAAGGGGTAACCATAATCATGACAAGTTTTATAAATATAAACCTCACTACTTTTTATAGCATATGTATCATCACAATAATTATCATAAGTAGGAGGCATGTTATTATCATTATGAATTTGCATATCAAAACTTGGGAGACTAAAAATATAATCTTCATTAAGCGTAGCATCCCCAAGCTTGGGACAAACATTAATTGCAGCAAATATATTCTCAAATATGTCATCCTCATCAAACATAGCTTCCCCAAGCTTGGGCCTTTTCGTATCATAAGCATAATCACTCTCATCATTAATAGCATGGATAGCACCAATAGTATAGCAACTATTATATTCTTCCAAGCAAGTGCCAAAAAGATTTTCAAGATCATAAGAAGTATCATTATCTTCCCAATCATAATCATCACAATAAGCAATAGGCATAACGAGATCATCATCCAGTGTATCATCTTTATTTTCATGAGGCACAACAATAATAGGAGCAACTTTATTTGGGAGAGATACCTTTTTACCTCTCTTCCTTTTTCTTTTCTTCATATTCACATCATGTGTGAGTTCAATCCTCCTTTTGGAGCTCCTTATTAATGAGATTGGTTGAATAGAAGGCTCCTCCTCGTTACTTGATTCATCATAAGAAATGATAGGAGGATATTGGGAAGTCTCTTCCCTTTCATTAGTATTCTCTTCATCCTCTATTTGTTTTCTTTTCTTTATGTAATTGGCAATATAAGGATTTTCAATGCAATTCACCGCACAATACATATAAACCTTCTCTAGATCAATATCGAGGAATTTCTCAAGGTTATATTCTGGAATATGCTTAGTTTGACGTTTCAATTCTTCATAACCCAAAAGCAAACTTAGTTCATTATAATGCGCAAGGGAAATCAATTCATCACAATTTTTGGACACGAATCGGTCATGAAACAATTTGCATTTGATATTTAAATGACCATGTTCATTGCAAAGTTCACAAGTACGGTAAAGATATTTTAAAATTTCAGCACTCACATCAAGACTTTCTTGCAACAATTTAGTTTCTAAATACTTATGCCTCTTGCAATATCTATCTTCCCTATTTGGTGTGTACTTGCAAACCCAGTCTACCCCACAAAAATTGACATGTTTATAGGAGGCATTTTCATCATAACTAGTGCAATCATCATTAGTATTATGGATATTCAAAGAATTTGTACTAACAACATTGCAATCATGCTCATCATTCAAATATTTAGTGCTAAACATTTTATAGATTTCCTCTTCTAGCACTTGAGCACAATTATCCTTTCCATCATACTTACGAAAGATATTAAAAAGGTGAAGCATATGAGACAAACTCAATTCCATTTTTTATAGTTTTCTTTTATAAACTAAACTAGTGATAAAACAATAAACTAAAAGACTTGATTGCAAGATCTAAAGATATACCTTCAAGCGCTAACCTCCCCAGCAACGGCGCCAGAAAAGAGCTTGATGTCTACTACACAACCTTCTTCTTGTAGACGTTGTTGGGCCTGCAAGTGCACAGGTTTGTAGGACAGTAGCAAATTTCTCTCAAGTGGATGACCTAAGGTTTATCAATCCGTAGGAGGCGTAGGATGAAGATGGTCTCTCTCAAGCAACCCTGCAACCAAATAACAAAGAGTCTCTTGTGTCCCCAACACACCCAATACAATGGTAAATTGTATAGGTGCACTAGTTCGGCGAAGAGATGGTGATACAAGTGCAATATGAATAGTAGATAATAGTTTTTGTAATCTGAAATAATAAAAATAGCAAGGTAGCAAGTGATAAAAGTGAGCGTAAACGGTATTGCAATGCGTTGAAACAAGGCCTAGGGTTCATACTTTCGCTAGTGTAAGTTCCCTCAACAATACTAACATAATTGGATCACATAACTATCCCTCAACATGCAACAAAGAGTCACTCCAAAGTCACTAATAGCGGAGAACGAATGAAGAGATTATGGTAGGGTACGAAACCACCTCAAAGTTATTCTTTCCAATCAATCCGTTGGGCTATTCCTATAATTGTCACAAACAGCCCTATAGTTCATACTAGAATAACACCTTAAGACACAAATCAACCAAAACCCTAATGTCACCTAGATACTCCAATGTCACCTCAAGTATCCGTGGGTATGATTATACGATATGCATCACACAATCTCAGATTCATCTATTCAACCAACACATAGATCCTCAAAGAGTGCCCCAAAGTTCTACCGGAGAATCACGACGAAAACGTGTGCCAACTCCTATGCATAGGTTCCCAATGTCACAAAACCGGCAAGTTGGTCACCTTAACATACATCAAGTGGCACGTGGTATCCCATTGTCACCACAGATATCCACGGCAAGACATACATCAAGTGTTCTCAAATCTTTAAAGACTCAATCCGATAAGATAACTTCAAAGGGGAAACTCAATTCATTACAAGAGAGAAGAGGGGAAGGAGAAACATAAGATCCAACTATAATAGCAAAGCTCGCGATACATCAAGATCGTATCATCTCAAGAACACGAGAGAGAGAGAGATCAAACACATAGCTACTGATACATACCCTCAGCCCCGAGGGAGAACTACTCCCTCCTCGTCATGGAGAGCACCGGGATGATGAAGATGGCCACCGGTGAGGGATCCCCCTACGGCAGGGTGCCGGAACTGGGTCCCGATTGACTTTTGGTGGCTACGGAGGCTTCTCGCGGCGGAACTCCCGATCTATCTTACGTTCTGGAAGTTTTAGGGTACATGGGTATATATGGGTGCAGGAGGTACGTCAGGGGAGCCACGAGGGTCCCACGAGATAGGGGTCGCGCTCTAGGGGGGGGGGCCCACCCTTGTGAGCACCTCGTGTCTCCCCTGACGTGGGGTCCAAGTTCATCAGGTGTGTTTCCTTCCAAAAATAACTTCTCCAGTTGATTTCGTTCCGTTTCGACTCCGTCTGATATTCCTTTTCTTCGAAACACTGAAATAGGCATAAAACAACAAATCTGGGCTGGGCCTCCGGTTAATAGGTTAGTCCCAAAAATAATATAAAAGTGGAAAATAAAGCCCAATATTGCCTAAAATAGTAGATAATATAGCATGGAGCAATCAAAAATTATAGATACGTTGGAGACGTATCACTCCCCCTCTCTTGTGGAGAACTATGCGATGTAATCTTCTTTTTGCGGTGTGTTTGTTGAGACCGATGAATTGTGGGTTTATGATCAAGTCTATCTATGAACAATATTTGAATCTTCTCTGAATTCTTTTATGTATGATTGGTTATCTTTGCAAGTCTCTTCGAATTATCAGTTTGGTTTGGCCTACTAGATTGATCTTTCTTGCAATGGGAGAAGTGCTTAGCTTTGGGTTCAATCTTGTGGTGTCCTTTCCCAGTGACAGTAGGGGCAGCAAGGCACGTATTGTATTGTTGCCATCGAGGATAACAAGACGGGGTTTTCTTCATATTGCATGAGTCTTTCCCTCTACATCATGTCATCTTGCTTAAGGCATTACTCCGTTTTTAACTTAATACTCTAGATGCATGCTAGATAGCGGTTGATGAGTGGAGTAATAGTAGTAGATGCAGGCAGGAGTCGGTCTACTTGTCTCGGACGTGATGCCTATATACATGATCATACCTAGATATTCTCATAACTATGCTCAATTCTGTCAATTGCTCAACAGTAATTTGTTCACCCACCGTAGAATACTTATGCTCTCGAGAGAAGCCACTAGTGAAATCTATGGGCCCCGGGTCTATCTTTATCATATTGATCTCCTACTACTTAGTTATTTACTTTGCCTTTATTTTACTTTGCATCTTTATCACAAAAATACCCAAAATATTATTTATATCATATCTATCAGATCTCACTCTCGTAAGTGGCCTTATAGGGATTGACAACCCCTATTTGCGTTGGTTGCGAGGATTTATTTGTTTTGTGCAGGTGCGAGGGACTCGCGCGTAGCCTCCTACTAGATTGATACCTTGGTTCTCAAAAACTAAGGGAAATACTTACGCTACTTTGCTGCATCATCCCTTCCTCTTCGGGGAAAACCAACGCAGTGCTCAAGAGGAAGCAACCCCCAATAGATCTACGGGTTACACGCCTTTCTTCATGGTCTACGGAGCAGAGGCAGTTCTCCCCAGTGACATCCCTCATGATTCGCCTGATGTGGCGGCTTATGTTGAAGCTGATAATGAAAGAGCATGTCAGGATGCACTTGACTTATTGGATGAGAAGCGTGATACGTCCATTTTGCATCATGCTTTTATATCGATATTTATTGCATTATGGGATGTTATTACACATTATGTCACAATACATATGCCTATTCTCTCTTATTTTACAAGGTTTACATGAAGAGGGAGAATGCCGGCAGCTGGAATTCTGGGCTGGAAAAGGAGAAAATATTAGAGACCTATTCCGCATAGCTCCAAAAGTCCCGAAACTCCACGGGAGTCATTTTTAGAATATACAAAAAGTATTGGGCGAAGGAAGCACTAGAGGGGGCCACCTACCATCCACGAGGGTGGGGGCGCGCCCTACCCCCTGGGCGCGCCCCCTGCCTCGTGGGCCACCTGGCAGGCCTCTGGTTCCCATCTTTTGCTATATGAGGTCTTTCGTCCAGGAAAAAATCATAAGCAAGCTCACGGGACGAAACTCTGCCACCACGAGGCGGAACCTTGGCAAAACCATTCTAGGGCTCCGGCGGAGCTGTTCTGCCGGGGAAACTTCCCTCCGGGAGGGGAAAATCATCACCATCGTCATCAGCATCGATCCTATCATCAGGAGGGGGTCAATCTCCATCAACATCTTCACCAGCACCATCTCATCTCAAACCCTAGTTCATCTCTTGTATCCAATCTTTGTCTCAAAACCTCAGATTGGTACCTGTGGGTTGCTAGTAGTGTTGATTACTCCTTGTAGTTGATGCTAGTTGGTTTATTCGGTGGAAGATCATATGTTCAGATCCTTTATGCATATTAATACCCCTCTGATTATGAACATGAATATGATTTGTGAGTAGTTACGTTTGTTCCCGAGGACATGGGAGAAGTCTTGCTATAAGTAGTCATGTGAATTTGGTATTAGTTCGATATTTTGATGAGATGTATGTTGTCTCTCCTCTAGTGGTGTCATGCGAACGTCGACTACAAGACACTTCACCATTGTTTGGGCCTAGAGTAAGGCATTGGGAAGTAATAAGTAGATGATGGGTTGCTAGAGTGACAGAAGCTTAGACCTAGTTTATAAGTTGCTTCGTAAGGGGCTGATTTGGATCCATATGTTTCATGCTATGGTTAGGTTTACCTTAATACTTCTTTTGTAGTTGCGGATGCTTGCAATAGAGGGTTAATCATAAGTGGGATTCTTGTCCAAGGAAGGGTAGTACCCAAGCACCGGTCCACGCACATATCAAATTATCAAAGTACCGAACGCGAATCATATGAACGTGATGGAAGCTAGCTTGACGATAATTCCCATGTGTCCTCGGGAGCGTTTTCCTTTATATAAGAGTTTGTCCAGGCTTGTCCATTTCTACAAAAAGGATTGGGCCATCTTGCTGCACCTTATTTACTTTTATTACTTGTTACCCATTACAAATTACCTTATCACAAAACTATCTGTTACTGAGGGATTCCTGGATTAGGGGGTCTCCGGATAGCCGGACTGTTGGACTATGAAGATACAAGATTGAAGACTTCGTCTCGTGTCCAGATGGGACTCTACTTGGCGTGGAAGGCAATCTAGGCAATACGGATATGGATATCTCCTCCTTTGTAACCGACCTTGTGTAAACCTGACCCTCTTCGGTGTCTATATAAACCGAAGGGTTTTAGTCCGCAGGACAACAATCACAACATACAATCATACCATAGGCTAGCTTCTAGGGTTTAGCCTCTCTGATCTCGTGGTAGATCTACTCTTGTACTACCCATATCATCAATATCAATCAAGCAGGACGTAGGGTTTTACCTCCATCAAAAGGGCCCGAACCTGGGTAAAATATTGTGTCCCCTGCCTCCTGTTACCATCCGGCCTAGACGCACAGTTCAGGACCCCCTACCCGAGATCCGCCGGTTTTGACACCGACATTAGTGCTTTCATTGAGAGTTCCGCTATGCCGTCGCCATCAGGAAGGATGCCTCATCCCGTCTTTAAAGATGGCACTGTTGCTAAGGGAGCTTTGGCTATCGGCCAAACTCTCCGACTAGGTGGTTTTCTTATGACCGCCTGTTCGGCTGCCGCGCTGACGATGACTTCTCGGGTCATCGAAAGCAATCTTCACGTCAACTCGGAACTCGCCGAGCAGTTAGATCCAATAGAGCTCTCTTCCCTGAACGAGCTCTTGGCTCGCATCGCCGCCCTGGGAGTCGCTACAGACTACGATCAGATTGGGCCTAAACCCGATCTGAGATAGATCAACTCTACCCAGGTCACCCATCACGTTGCAGTGGTGGAGGAACAATGCGGCAACCCTTTATCTATCTTAAGGACTAGCTATGTCCGGATTCCCGATCCCTCCAAGCCGGATACCCACAGAGGGGAGGACGTCACTCAAGACCTGAACCTAGAGTTAGGCAGCGGGCTAGACTTATTGGAAAACCTCCAAG